>NC_133617.1:327257258-327557258 GCF_048593235.1 Sminthopsis crassicaudata | reverse complement strand
TCTGTGAAATTTTTCTTGAGATAGTTAATAATGAAATAATACCTGTAAGCTGAATTATGGAATGTATAATAAGGGAGAAAGGCAAAGCTGATGCTCTCTCCTAGCAGCACAATTATATTAAAAGTCTCATATTAAGGAGCAGGGAAAGTGGAATAATCATTGTACTATCACAAGCCATAAACTAAGCCCTAGCAGTTTCTGGTAGGAAATAAAAAGGGTTTCTCAGAATTAAAAAGAACCATAAGATATGACACTATACTTGGGAGTCAATATCTTCTTGAGGAGTAGGTCCCACCTTTTATTTTTTATCTTCCTCCAACTTCTTGATACAAAATGAGTTTGCAAAAAACTTTTCTGGATTGACTGATCCTTTCAAACTCTGGCAAAAATAAAAAATTGAAGTATAGCATTACTTATGAGTAATTTACTTATAAGAAATTCATTTTCAAGATATTTCTGATGTATGGAAAAAAATCACTCCTTCACTATAAGCTTCATTGCTTGCTTTCATTTTATTCTGTGTAGTTCTGTGTAAGCAAGTTTTATTATGAATTTTGATTTAGTAAAAACAGCATAGTAAAACATAGTTTAAAAAATTAGCCCCTGTGCCTCCAATTTAAGGAGGCCTAGCATCCATAAGATATCCATAAGATAAAGGAGCAAAAATTGTGAGTATGCTGTTTTTGAGATTGTCTTCAGGATGGATAAGTTTTGCTTTTTAGAAGCTGCTGAGAATGTGGCCAATCTTCAGCTAACCATCACCAAGCATTCCCCTTCAGTTTAGTCAGGTAAATTTTTATATAACTTCAAAAAGTATTACAAAGGCATGGGCTTGTTTTCACAAAATGGAACATTTTGGCATTTCATCACTTCTATTATTCTATATATTCATCACTTCTTAGTTTCTTTAATTATACTATTGGAATATAGTAGAATAAGAATCAATTTCTCTTCTCGCCTCATCCTCCCAGAAGTTTTGTCAGAAAAAAAAAAAATCCTCAAGACAATTTTGAGTGAATTCATTAGCACTTTTAAGTATTCTAATAGTGACAAAGAAACAAAAGAATTTTCATCTCAGAATGCACTTGCACTTTGTTAAGAAACCACTCTTAGTGGTTTTAGTGTACTACATTCCCTAGAATAATGTGCAGAGATTTTGTTCCCCCTTTTTTTTCCAGGGCTTTTTTGGAGTCAATATGGGAAGGGGGAGGAGGTTCAAAGCACGAGAAGTAGCACAAATTCAAGAACTGGTTAAATAAAATGAATAAAGAAGAAAATACATTATTGAGAGATTTGGACATATACAGAAGTTATAATACCAGAATACAAGATAATTGAGAGAAAGGGGAACAAACATCATAAAATAAACTGGGCTCTTCAAATGGATCAAGGCATAGAAATATAACATCAGTTCTGGTGTTTTTTAATGGCATTGCTATTCTTGATATACATATGTATAAATTACATGTATATTTATATAAGAAATCATATAATATAATACATTTCACATTTTGTATACATTAACACATTATATATGTATTATGAAATGAATAATAAATAAACATACATTATGAATAAAAATAAAGATGGGTTGATGGATAGATAAATGGATGAGGAGATTAAAATTGCTTTTTTTCTGATATAGGATAATACCTGTGCTTGATTTTCTTTACCCATTTACTTAATCATAATATCATGGAAACAGCCTAATAGAATTTTGATCTTCTTAACCACTTGGTCCTAAAAAGACTTATAAGAAATTAAGGATAATGAAGAAGTATGAGAGTAAACATCAAGTTTCTAGACTGATGAAAAATATTTACATAAATTGGGTCTTGGAGAAAAAGAAATTCAAATTTAATTTTCTTATTACCAACCCAGGTTAAACAAAAAAATTAAACTGACTAAAGGCCACCAATCTTCCTTGGCTTGCAACTGCATTTGAACTACAGCAGAGAGATACTATATCTCTTGTCCCAACAAAAATTTCTTAAAACATCGTTCCTATACTAATAAAGATGGGAGCTGACAGAGAACTTGGACACTCCAGACAACCAAAGCCTAGTGAAAGGGGGACAGTGACTCCATCTCCAAGGAACTGGGAAAGCTAAACGAAATGATGACCAACATACATGAATGCAATCCAAGAGTTCCAGAGAGCTGCTGTTGGTGCAATAAAATTGACAATCTATAATTCTTTATAGAAACTTTGACTGCTGTGAGCTCTTCCTAGCACATGTCTATAAGTGACTGAAATTATATGAGTCTGAGGAACATTTTCTTATTGGGCAATATCAATATTTTAATGACTTCCAAATGAATTCTATGTTTTTCTTTAAACTATAAAAACTATCTGTTTCTTGAATTTTGTGAACTGTGAAGGGGACTTCATGAGAACATGATGGATGATGTTATTTAATGTAGTTTTCATGTTTTCTGAGCAAGATACAAGAGGCATAGAGGCAAAAAATAATACAATATATTTGGTTTTTCACACTGTGGGAGAACTCCTAAAACCAGATCTTTCAGACACTTAAGTCAGATGTTCTCTCACCTATCTCTCTCTCTCTTTCTGTCCATCTGTTTACCTCCGTCTCTCTGCTTCTGTCCCTCTTTCGTTCTCTCTCTCCCATCTCTGTTTCTGTAGCCATGTAGCCAAACAAATTTTCCTCCAATTATACAATGCATTGGTCAACCTTGTGGTTACAACACTTTCCATTACAAAGACTTTCTTCAGAGAGCACATACATATTTATTCAAGCTTTGAATTTGGTGAAAACTTACTTTGTATGCATTGCATATTATAATTTTTATTCCAATTAATCCTAAGCAGTACATGAATAAGTGGAGAAAAAAACAAAAACAATATTGAATCAGAAGGCTTGTGGCCATCTCTATCAATTTAGTAGTTACATCAACTAACACACCTCTTACTTATCCTTATCTATAAAATTGGGCCCCAAAATACCTATAGTTCTTACAAGATAATTATTTTGAAAACCAAATAAGATAATGTATATAAAATTGTTTACTTGAACCTTGAAAAATGTTGACGATTTCATAGATTTACAAGTTCCTACTTAGTAATACAGATAACATTTGATTCATATCAGCCCATCTTGTGAAACTCGTGGACACATCCACCAATAAGTATGTTGTTGAGAATAAACCCAATTTTCTCTTCAATTTGAACTTTAGATATGATCTCCTCCATCACAATGATAAATACCATAAATTTCTGGAATTCTGTGTCTCTATGTATGTATGTGTGTGTGTATGTATTTTCAGTCATAGTATCACCTTGAAATATAGATATATCTGAATGTTGAAGGGGATGTGGGAAAACTGGGACACTAATATATTGCTGGTGGAGCTGTGAAAGAATCCAGCCATTCTGGAGAGCAATTTGGAACTATGCCCAAAAAGTTTATCAAAATGTGCATAGCCTTTGATCCAGCATTGCTGCTATTGGGCTTATATCCCAAAGAAATACTAAGAAAGAGAAAGGGACCTGTATGTGCCAAAATGTTTGTGGCAGCCCTTTTCGTAGTGGATAGAAACTGGAAGATGAATGGATGTCCATCAACTGGAGAATGGTTGGGTAAATTATGGTATTTGAAGGTTATGGAATATTATTGCTCTGTAAGAAATGACCAGCAGGAGGAATACAGAGAGGCTTGGAGAGACTTACATGATCTGATGCTGAGTGAAATGAGCAGAACCAGAAGATCACTGTACACTTCAACAACAATACTGTATGAAGATATATTCTGATGGAAGTGGATATCTTCAACATAAAGAAGATCCAACTCACTTCCAGTTGATCAATGATGGACAGAAACAACTATACCCAGAGAAGGAACACTAGGAAGTGAATGTAAATTGTTAGCACTACTGTCTATCTACCCAGGTTACTTACATCTTTGGAATCCAATACTTAACGTGCAACAAGAAAATGGTATTTACACACATATATTGTATCTAAGTTATATTGTAACATATGTAAAATGTATGGGATTGCCTGTCATCAAGGGGAGGGAGTAGAGGGAGGGAGGGGATAATTTGGAAAAATGAATACAAGGGGATAATATTATAAAAAAAATTACTCATGCATATATATTGTGAAAAAAATTATAAATAAAAAAAAAGAATCGGACAATAAAAAAAAAGAAATATAGATATATCATCTTTATAGTCATACATATAGACATAGATATTAGGGGTTTTTTCAGGTATTAATTCTTTTTTTTTTCTCTTCTTCCTCTTTTTAAAAATAATATTTGTCACAGAGATGTTTTGTCATAGAGATGTCTGGAAGAGGGGGAAAAGAGGAAAGAATACAGAGAAAATGTAGGTGACATAAAATTATTTAAGCACTAATAATAATATCATAGAAATCTGATGTGAAAATGGAAAGAGTCTTAAATCTGAAGTTCACAGAACTGTAGGAGCATAGATCTAATTTTGGAAGGGATTCAGAAACTATACAGTCTAATCCCCTTATTTTACTGATAAGAAAACTGAGGCCCAGAGTAGCTAAATGATTTGTCCAAGATCATACTGCCAGTAAGTGGCAGAACCAGGTCTAAAAACCATACCTCCTTTTTCCAAATTTAATCTCAGAGAGCTTTGAATCCAATGCAAGCTCTTACTAGATTTTATTTTAAACAAATCATTTTGAGTCTCTAAGTCTCAATATTAGCATTAGTAAAATAGAAAGTCAAATATTTACAATTCTTAACTCTGGGGTGTCTATTATGGCCAGCTAGATAATACCTGCCCCAGTGATATTACATCATGCCTTACTTATAGTTGCAACATTCTTTTAATATGTTTATGAAAATGCATTTGTTAGGATTGAATAAACTTCAAATGCTTCCTTATGTTTATTAAGAACAAAGTTTATTGCTAGGTCACCTGATAGGAAAAGTAGCATATTCTTTAAAGAATCTATTGCATAATTCTTTAATCTTTTTAGTACTCTAGATCTCTTTTGGCAGTCTGGGGAAGCCTATGGATCTTTTCTCAGAATATTTTTGGGCAAAATAAAATACACAAGATTACAAATTTAGGACACAACTATCTCCCCCCTCTTCAACACACACACACACACACACACACACACACACACACACACACACACACGTGCAATTTCTCAGTCTCCCAGTAAAAAACATCTGCTCTGTTTAGAGAACAAGAAAATTCCATAATATGATCTTTTAGGAATTCAACTCCAACTAATAGTTTTCCTGCCTAACTATATATAATATATTATTTTACACTATTTTATTTTACATTCCTAAACTTCTATAATACCCTCCTTGCTTCCAAAATTGCAATTTTATAGGTAATACTCTTTCATCCAAATGGAGTGGCTTTTTAAATTTAATTGTATTTGCTTTTTGGTTTTGTTTTGTACTCTAGTTCCCACAAATAAGAGATTTCTATATCCTAAAGAAATGAGAGATGATCATTTGATTTAGTCAATCTCTGTAATACCTCAGTTTCCCTGCCTCAGTTTCTCTGAATTATAATACCTCAGTTTCCCTGAATTGTTCTGCCTCAGTTTCCCTGATAATCACCCCCTCCCCTTCCTTGTCCCATTAGCACTGAGAGAATTGGGGCCTCGAAGCTCTGGTCATTCTCACATTCCAGTGAGTCATAAAATTGCAGATGGCTTACCTCAAATGTCTGATTATCTCCTGTCTTGAATTCCTGTCTCCTACTCTTCTTTATCCTCTACCTGTCAGAATTAAAAAGTTATGGTCCTCCCTGGAATTTCCACTCACCCAGTGCTCTGTCCCACCCTTGCCTTTGTTTCCCTGATAGCTAGAGCCTATAAAAGTCTCTGGAATTACTTGCTGGGTGCTGGATGCTTTGAGACAAGAGTCCAACTCAGCCAGCTGGGGGCTGGACATGGGTCCACTATTTAAATTTTCTACTATTAAAATATTAAATATCAAATCTCTATCTTGCCTCAGTTTCTCTGGCATTACATCACTATCTTATGTTGTGCCTCAATTTCCCTGATTCTCCTGCCTCAATCCCCCTGATTGCAACCTCCCCTTTCATGACCATTAAGACTGAGATAATTAGGTCTGTGGAGATCTGACATTCCAAAAGATAAGGCTCCAGATGTTCTATCTCAGATACCTAATTGACATCCTCTACCTCTATTTCTCTAGACTTTCTGTCTCTAGCTGGACACCTTCTTTATTCCCAATTAATAAGAATTTATGGTCCTACCCCCCAATTTGTCAGAATCTGACTGATGTTCCCCTTCTTAGAAATTCCTGCTCACCAAAATTTAAACTCCACCTTTCCTCCCCCCCCCGCCTTTGACTATCTACCCAAGCTTATATATATATATATATATATATATATATATATATATATATATATATATATATATTTCAAAAGAACCTCACATTGGCTGCTGGATTCTTTAAGTCTGATTCAGCCCTGAGACCAAAAATGGATCCTTTTGGTCCCAGAAAATCCCTCAAAATAAAATATTAAAAACTCTCTCATTTCTATCTTGCCTCAGTTTCTCTGGCATTACACTTAGAATCTGTAGAAACTAGAATACAGAAATATCACTGAAAAATATCAGAGATGATTCTTTAAAAAAAAAATTAAAAAGGAATCTGGTGTAACTTCTTTTAGTAGTAAAACACCTATGAATCCTAAGGAAAATGCCACTTACCTTCTAATGAGCTAATAAAAGATGATAGGCTTCTGATAATTGGTAGAGACTCAATTCAAAACCCAATCCTGAGAAACCACATTATTGTGATCCCTACTCTAGTTCTTCTGAGATGTTAGCAGACTACAAAGACTATTCTTCAAATCTCATTAGAACAAGTTCTGTGTGTTGCTTTTTCTTTCTTTCCTGGAATCATAAAATTAATCACTGAAAGGATAATTGATGCTAACAGAGAAAATAATGATATTGGAGAATCTAATCAATTCCCTTTTAAACTATTCCTACAGATCTTTCAAATAGACCTAGAATATAGATTTGCTATGAGAAAAGCATTTTGAAAACTTTATAGAACTCTATACAAACAAGTTATTATTAGGAGAGAAAAGCTAAATGTAAATTTGCTTTTTCTTCATGTATTTTAAATGTCAGAGCCAAAGGATGAGGGCATTGCAAAATTTGAATACTTTTAATTTTCCATAGTAAATGTTTCTCACATTGATTACAAATTCAACAAATATTTATATGTCATTATGATGTCCTTATAATGATTTGCTTAATTTTAAAGAATAGAGGAACATCTCACACGCAAAAAGAATTTTGTAGTAATCAATAAACATTTATAAAGTGCCTACTTCGTGCCATGCAATGTGCTAAGTAAAGCATGTAATGAGAATGTATGTGACATAACTTTCCAAGTCTCATTGTTCTGATCCAGGGCAGGCCATGCCACATATGTCATCTATCTAAGAGCTAGGAAGGCTTGCCAAGATTTCAGACTGATTTGAGTAGTACCCAAGAACTGGAGTTCACACTATTTTATACTCAGGAAGACAAAGGGAGCCTCCTCCCCTAAAAATGCCCCAGACCTCTGTCATTTTTGAATGCAGCAATCATGAGTTAAATAGAAAATTATACACAGGGGTCAGTAAAATTCTTCTGGTGCTCAGACTTTATACTTATGCCTTCCCCAATCATTCCAGTTTTCCCATTCCATTCCTTCCCCTTCAAGAAAGAACTGAGCTTGACCTACTGCCTGAAATGCCCATTTTGTGCAAAGATTTGTGCTAGGATCTGCAATAGATAGCAATACATAGTCCCTATCCCTGATGAGCTTGCATTTTAGTTAGGGTCCTAATACAAGAAAGCAATTAACAATAAACAAAGGAGAAAGCAACTATTTCATAGGAATGCAAATAAGTAAGAACTCAGAAAAAAGATTCTTGCTGTTGAATATGAGATTGCTACAATATGGACTCTCAAAATCATATTGGATTGGAAATTGTAAGGATGTTTTGAAGAGATTTTAACATGGTTAAGTTTTTCACATGGGGAATCCTGTTTCCTGTGTATGTGCTATGTACAAACTGGTATGCCTGACAGAGGAAAATGTAAAAATATGGTACAAATGCATTTCTAATCTCAAATATTTGTTGGGGGAGGAGTAAACTGTTTTTCTAAAGGATATAAGAAATTATCCAAGAGACAAATAAAAACTCTAGGACAAAAGAAGGATCTTCTACAGAAGTAGAAGTGTCAAGAGGTTAAAAAGAAGCAGAAATAGGCAAAAAAGGAAGGAAACAACAATGTAATTGGTTTTATTTGTGAGCCCATTTATTTTATTCATTTGAAAAAAAATTCTTCAAAGAAGTCCATAGGTTAACCTAGAGCACAAAAGGGATCCATGATACACAAAAAGATTAAGAACACCCAAACTAGGAATTGCCCCAGTTTCTGCTCTTGTGGAGCTTCAGGGGTTCCCTCATTCAACTTCACTTCATGGCCACTGCTTCCATCTGTTTCCTCCTGCTCATTCAGCTGCCACGTCTTCCAGAAAGTATCATAGCTTTTTTTTAGTAGACTATCAACATGCCTTGGGATTAGTCAATCAATCATAGCTTTCTATCTCTATTGTCAAGCCAATAGTCTCACTGTCATTCTTATCAAAACCTCAGACTTAAGCATTCTTGCCTGGTCCTTTATTACTGAATTAGGGTGACTAAATTCCATTCATATTGTCCTGAATCAGAATGAAGACCTATAATCAATAGTTCTTATTGCACTATTTTGAGACTGATGGTAAACTCTTGTAACCTCTTTCCATTTGCCTTTACAATTCCCATTATCCTGTTGCCCAGTTTGTAAATCAACCTAATAAAAATGTATGAAAGTCAGCTTGAGGCTAAATAAAAGGAACTAGAGTCATTAAGAGGAAAGGGAAAAGCTAGTAGCCAAAGCTGACATTTCTGCCACGCCATCAAAAGGCCTTTTCCCATTATATATAAAATACTTCCTCTTTTATTTTACTTCCTCATTTACAGGATTATCATCTTGAAAGAGCTTTGAAAAATCATAAGGTGTTATTTAAATGTAAGTTATTGGTAGTATAATTGTTACAGTTATCTACAAGTATTAGAATCTTTCAGAGAACAGTCTAAATCTTTCTCTGGAAGACAGATATTCTCATGCTTTAGAGAATTAGCAAAAAGAATCCATAGATACTACCAAGAGTGAAGAAATCAGTTATTGGCCCCCAAAAGGAGACATTCCCAAATGGTGTGTCCCTGCTGAGGGATGTGAAGGTGACCAAATGCCCACCTGAGAAGCTCAATCAAGAGGAATGCTATCTTCTTAGGATGTTGCAATCTCCCCAGATTTGTGATAGTTAAGGCTGACAAACTTTTTCTGATAATCATTCTGTTGTGCCACAGTTCTCTTTTATTGTCCTGACCCAGTTTCCCTAAATTGTTCTTCCTTAGTTCCTAATTGTAAAGCTAAATCCTACAACACTACCCTTCCCTCTTAATCATCAGAATGTTTGATAGGATAAAGATCTTATATCTTAGACATAATTAGAATATCAGGTGCCTCCCCCATTATGTCACTATTCTTGATACCCCATAAAAGAATCTTTGTATCCAACATTTGCTGCTGGATTCTTGGAGAAGATAGTCTCATTCAGCCCTGGGACCAAACCATGGATCCATTTGGTCCCAGTAAATCTCTCCCTTTCAAATAAAATACTAATAACTCTCTAATCTCTATCTTGCCTTAGTTTCTCTGGCATTACAATTGTAGCCAATGATTTTTTGCAGAAGTAATGCTAAAAATACATCAAGGGGAAAAACTTAGACAAAAAACTAAAAGAGTTGGGGTATCAAAAGATAGTGAGCTACTAAGAATAGCTACTAAGTGCTTAAGCAAGGTATTTGGCTCTGGGACCCTACCCCAATTAACAGTTTCTATTTTCATTCAAATTAGATAACTGTGAATATAAATAAATGATAAATAATTAATTATAATTGTAAAATGCTCAGCACAGTGCTTAACACAGAGTAAGTGCTACATATGTGGTATTTCATCACTATTATTATTACCATTATTCTATCCTCTAGGCCAAGTTCATTCTCAGTTCATTGCCTCTTTTCTAAAGACAAATTTCAAATGCATTGTCATTGCTCCCACAATTATTTTTATGCACTCATTACTTTGTATTCAGTAAAATACAAACCTGTACTCCCAAAAAAGTTTGGGGTTCCAGATCAGTTTTGTGAAGTATCTCAAAAGAATTTTAAGGCTTGAACCCATCTCCTAGTCAAGGGACAAACTTTTATTGCAGTAGTAATTATAATGCCATTACAAAAAACTGGCTGGAATTCTAAGGGAATTTCACCAGAGAAACAAAAGCAAGAAGAGACTTTTATTCAGCTTCTATCATAGATATGCTAATTCTCTGGCTCAAGGAAAATGCTGAGGAGTAGTGCTTCTCACTGACCAGATTATTACTGGCAAGATTAGCAGTCAGCAATGAATTGAGGAGTGGTCTTATTCACTATTGTCCTAGGAATCTGATCTGTGGGAGCTTCCTGAGGCCAGAAGCTATCTAACTAAAGAGTGGTCAGACATTGGGGGTGGGGGTTTCTTGAGGCAGATTCCAAAGCTAAAAGATTCAAGACTACTGACATTGTTAGAACTGAAGCCCCTCAAAGTCAGGGGACCACAGAATCATACTGCATCGAGTAGATAACCAAATGGATAGAATTCTGGGTCTGGAGCCTAAAAGAATCATCTTTTTAGTAATGGTGTTACTCTGTATAAATCCTTTAACCTATTTGCCTCAGTTTTCTCATCTTTCAAATGATCTGAAGAAGGAAACGACAAAGTACTCTAGTATCTTTGTGAAGAAAACTCCAAAGGGTATCATGAAGACTCAGATGTGACTGAAAAACAACAACAAAAAATAGAAACCTAAAATCCAAATGTCCTGACTCCTTCTTACACAATACTGTAACTTCCAAGACATCAAGCTATAATACTAGCCTCAAAGCTATTTATTCTCCTAAACCTTCCCCTATAATACATGCAATTTTACACCACAGATATTTCTTCCTTAAAAAAAGAAAAGGAGAGCTGGAAGTTCTAGGTAACTAGAGGGGCATTAATAGAGAAATTTTGAAGCTCTGATAAGATTATATTACTCCCTGAGACAAGCAGGGAAGGGCACATATTAGATCAACTCAGACTTAAGTAAGCCTTTTATTCTTAAGTAGATTTTTTATTCAAGTGGAGTTTCCATTTATAATCTTAACCCTCAATGGAAGATTTTGGAAACCTCATCTTATTTTATCCAGAAAGCCAAGTTATGACATCAAACCCTGAAGGTTAAATTTCCCCTTAATATCTGCCTATGGCACTATTTTTGCTCATGAAGGGGTTTTCCTACTCATAATGTCTTTCTTTTCACCCCTTCTCCCATGCCTCATGGTGTCTTTCTCCTTGTTATAGCTAACTTTTTTAGGATGCTAAATTCTTTTTAATTATGCCAACAGTCAATGGTAGTTCCTTTGCTAATCTCTTTTGGTGTTAATCTGCTAAACTCTGGATTCAGATTGCCAATCAATGACACATTCCCATCTCATGGCTATTCCTTTTCTCCAAATTAACTGTGAGTTTCACTGGGAAACTTGTCTTTTCCATTGTTAATTATAAAACTCCTTTCCTTAACTAACTATAATATGGTTTCTATACCTCTCCTGAATCTTTCATATTTACTCCTCTTAGTGTCTTTTACTTCTTCATTTGTCCATAACCTCTTCTCTGTCCACAATTCTTTTAAGGTAAAGAATTCTTCACATGTACCTTGCACGTTGAGTCTCACCTGGTGAACTAGGAATCCCTACCTCAATCCCAACAGTATCATTTTTCTTTCCCTCTCTCAGCCCCAAAAAGTCCCTGACTTGGTCAAGATTACATCTGATTTATTACTTGCATTTATGATTTTTCCCATTTAGAAGGACCATTCACCCAGCTAGATTCTATCCAGAGTGAAGCAATCATGGTAAAATAACTCAAAATCATTTTTAGAAGGATTAATCAAAGTATTTGGAGTTTACTCTGGAGAAAAGAAGACTAGAAGAAGATTGAGAGATATGATCACTCTCTTTCAATATTTAAAGAACACCCATATGAAAGAAAGCTTAGACTTGGTCTATTTGGCCCAGAATCTGTAACCCACAAAAATTCAGATTTCAGTTCCTTATAAGAAATGCTTCTGAGAATTTAGAGTGCCTAAAGATAGCTGCCTCTTGTGGCATTATACTGACACTAAATATCTTCAAGTAGAAAATGAATATTATATATTGCTGATATCAGAGGAATTCATTCTTGGAGTATAAAACACTAGATGGTTTGTGAAGTTCTTTCTTCTCAAAAAGTCTATGAAACATAATCATATTTTAAGAGAGCACCTAAATATCTTTGTTTCAGTAATCTTCAATGAAAATGATCCCAATCCCAAGGGGGAAAACTATTATGGGTAAATCTTTTTTAAAATGTGATAGAAACCAACCAAATTATCACTCTTTGATGATGATATGATAGTATTCTTAGAGAACCCCAAAGATTCTGCTATAAAGCTTTAGAAATAATCCATATCTTTAGCAAAGTTGCAGGATACAAAATAAACCCACATAAATCATCAGCATTCTTATGTCACTAACAAAATCCAACATTTAGAGTTATAAAAAAGAAATTCCATTTAAAATAACTTCCGATAGTATAAAATATTTAGGAATCTATCTGCCAAGGGAAAATCAGAAACTATATGAGCAAAACTATAAAACACTTTCCACACAAATTAAGTATGATCTATCCAATTAAAAAAATATTAAATGCTCTTGGATAGGGCGAGCAAATATAATAAAGATAACAATACTACCTAAACTGGTCTATTTATTTAGCACTATTCCAATCAGACTCCCCCAAAAATATTTTAATGACCTAGAAAAAATAACAACAAAGTTTATATGGAAAAACAAATGGTCAAGAATTTCAAGGGAATTAATGAAAAAAAAAAAAATCAAATGAAGGTGGCTTAGCTGTACCAGATCTAAAATTATATTATAAAGCAGCCATTACCAAAACCATTTGGTATTGGGTAAGAAATAGACTAGTTGATCAGTAGAATATGTTAGGTCCAAAGGACAAAATAATCAATAACTTTAATAATCTAGTGTTTGACAAACCCAAGGATCCCAGCTTTTGGGATAAGAACTCAATATTTGACAAAAATTACTGGGAAAATTGGAAATTAATATGGCAGAAACTAGGCATTGACCCACACTTAACACCGTATCCCAAGGTCAGGTCAAAATGGGTTCATGACCTAGGCATAAAAAATGAGATTATAAATAAATTAGAGGAACATAGGATAGTTTACCTCTCAGACCTGTGGAAGAGGAATGAATTTATGTCCAAAGAAGAACTAGAGATCATTATTGATCACAAAGTAGAAAACTTTGATTATATCAAATTGAAAAGTTTTTGTACAAACAAAACAATGCAGATAAGATTAGAAGGGAAACAACAAACTGGGAAAACATTTTTACAGTCAAAGGTTCTGATAAAAGCCTCATTTCCAAAATAGTAGAGAATTGACTCTAATTTACAAGAAATCAAGCCAATCTCCAATTGATAAATGGTCAAAGGATATGAACAGACAATTCTCAGATGAAGAAATTGAAACTATTTCTAGCCATATGAAAAGATGTTCCAAGTCATTATTAATCAGAGAAATGCAAATTAAGACAACTCTGAGATACCACTACACACCTCTCAGATTGGCTAGAATGATAGAGAAAGATAATGCACAATGTTGGAGGGGATGTGGGAAAACAGAGACACTGATACATTGTTGGTGGAATTGTGAATACATCCAACCATTCTGGAGAGAAATTTGGAACTATGCTCAAAAAGTTATCCAACTGTGCATACCCTTTGACCCAGCAGTGTTACTGCTGGGCTTATATCCCAAAAAGATCTTAAAGAAGGGAAAGGGACTTGTTTGTGCAAGAAAGTTTATGGCAGCCCTCTTTCCAGAAACTGGAAAATAAGTAGATGCCCATCAATTGAGAATGGTTGAATAAATTGTGGCATATGAATATATGGAATATTATTATTCTGTAAGAAATGACCAATAAATAGGATGATTTCAGAAAGGCCTGGAGAGACTTACATGATCTGATGCTGAGTGAAATGAGCAGGACAAGGAGATCATTATATACTTCAACAACAATACTATATGATGGTCAATTCTGATGGACGTGGCCCTCTTCAACAATGAGATGAACCAAATCAGTTCCAATTGAGCAGTAATGAAATGAATCAGCTACACCCAGCAAAAGAACTCTGGGAGATGACTATGAACCACTACATGGAATTCCCAGGCCCTCTATTTTTGTCCACCTGCATTTTTGATTTCCTTCACAGGCTAATTGTACACTATTTAAAAACCCCGATTCTTTTTGTACAGCAAAACAACTGTTTGGACATGTATACTTATATTGTATTTAACTTATACTTTAGCATATTTAACATGTAACATGTCAATCTGCCATCTGGGGGAGGGGGGAAGGAGGGGAAAAATCAGAATAAAAGGTTTGGCAATTGTCAATGCTGTAAAATTACCTATGCATATACCCATGCATATATATAAAAACTATTAAATTTTTTAAAAATGTGATAGAAACCAGTGTAAAACTTAGACACCTCTCCAAAGCTATAAGCTAGCCTTATAACCAAGAAATCCTAGATTCAAATTTTTCATCTGATATATTTTCTGTTGTAATCCTGGGGAAATCATTGATCCACCCAGTGCTCCAGGCAATTCTCAAAGACAGTAAGTTGAAGGTAGAAGGAATTTCCTCAAACTTGGGAGTTCCCTATCCTAGTGAGATCTGAGACCCAGTTCCTATCCTTGGAACAAAAAAATATAACCATAAACAAATATTATGTGTCCCCAAAGACCTTATTGTACCCCACCCTTTTTTTGTTTATGAACTTAAAGTATTTAGTGAAAAGTATAATGTACTGATTCCCAGCAGAGGCAGAGTCCAATTTTTAAAGAATGATAAATCCAATTGCAAAACACACATTCATGCAAAAACTGAAAACAGAGCAAGAACACACAGGGACTAGAATCCCACAGATTGGGACAATTGAAATATACAAAATACAAAAGCCTGTATTTAAATAAATTATGGTTGTGGCCAAAAACAGAGAAAATCCAGGGCATTCAAATTTGTTCTTGGGAGGAGATCTCAGATCTGCCAAGCATCAGCCCTGAAAGAATAGTCTGATCTGGATTTTAAAACCACCGAGGAGAAAGGCCTATTATAAAAAAAAAAAATGCTGACAGGCCCTGAACTTATTCAAAAGAATAAATGAAATATGACACAGCCACAGATATTTGCTGCTTTGCTTGTCCCTAGAAGAATCTCCAGCTGCCTCCAGATGGCCATCCAAGGGCATCCTTTCCTCTCTCTGGAACTGAGATGCATTTGGCATCACAGCAGTGACATATTGCTTTAACAATTTGCTATCACTACTAGTTGGTTATCCTTCTGGTAACCAAGTTGAGGATCCCATCAAGAGACAAAACTACTTTGTTTAGAGCACTTTGGTACAAATCCTGAAAAGGCAAAAAGTTACTTGACTGCCAGACTGAAAATCCAGACCTAAAACTCAAGGGTAAAAAAGAGGACCTCTGGAAAACAACAGTGTTTATTACTTCATAAGAGCATAGTATCATACATGTTTGGAAAGGTAGGGAACTCATTAAGGAAATTATTTTTTTTTTCCTATCTCCTAGAAGCATAGCATTGATGGGTTCTTTGACATCACTGACCCATAACATAGTAAACCTAGTAACATTAACCAGGATTTAAATCAACACTTTAATACTTGAATTCATTGTATGATGAATGACCATTAATATAGTAAAAAAACAAAAAACAACTCACAAACTTGATTGTGAACACTATGAAAATTGATAGAATAATCCATCCTTCCTCCTACCCACTCAGGAAAGGAAGACAGCACAGGAACTAAAAGATCTTCCTTCCATTTAAGAGGCTGCCTAAAGCATTTTAGAATGTCTCCTGGAATTCCTGGATCATAGCTGTCTCAGTAGACTGGTTAAATTTGTGAGAAGTAATAGGCATGTAACCAGCATAGTAACTTCTTAATTAGATATACTATTCTCTTCATTTTGTGGATTCCATACTTATACATATGTATTATGTAACATGCATTCTTGAATGTATTTGAAGCTTATTTTGTTATGTTCACATGATAAGAATGCATAGAGCGAGGCATTGTAGATCCAGGGAGAAAAGCTAGATTTTTGTAGTAGTGTAATGCCAGAAAAACTGAGGCAAGATAGAGATTAGAGTGTTTTAAATATTTGATTTGAAAGGGAGAGATTGTGCTGGGACCAAATGGTTCCATGATTTGGTTGCAAGGCTGAATGAGACTATCATCTCCAAGAATCCAACAGCTAACGTGAGTTTTCAATGATACATATATGCATGTGGCTCCAAGTTACCAGGGGGTAGACCAAAGCCGGAGAGGAGACAGAGCACTGAGAGTGGAAAGGGACTATCAATCCAGTTTTAATAGGGTGGGGGTTAGGTGGAATCAAGAACAATGAGAGAATGGAAAGAAGCACCTGACATTCTGATAAGTTGGGAAGGTCTGGGGTCATAATGTCTAAGATAGAAGGTCCTTCTCCTTATCTGGATTATGATGATTAAGAAGGAGGGGTGGTATTGCAGGATTGAGCAGAACAATTAGGAACTGAGTCAGGACAATTAGGGAAACTGAGTCAGGACAATAAAAGGGAACTGTGGCATAACAGTAGAATGGTTATCCTGAGTGGATAAATCTGAACTGACCGTGCCACTTAGATTAGCAACATGAACATAGACATTCTGTTTAAAAGGAAGCACTGTAGGAAAAACCATATCTTGGTTTCTAGAGAAACTAAGCTCCCTAGAGTTTGGCACTTTCCCAGAGCTCCCTCTTATGTTAAATAAGGCAAAAGCTTAGTTCTCATGGTGAATCAAATAAGTTTAGGTGCAGAAGTTTTCCCTGGTGAGTAATACTGTCAAATACTAACCTATGGAGTTTTTATTAGCAATACAAAATGCTTCAGATAGCTGCCTATGTGTCTCCAAACCTCTTTTTTTTTTTTTTTTTTTTTTTTAACTCTTCTAATTAAGGATCTACAATTATACCTAAGAGATAATCAAGTTCAACTCTATCATTTTGCATGTGGAGAAATTAAGGCTCAACCTAACTGATGGCTCAGCTAAGGTCTCATACTAAGTAGTGAAAGAATCTAGGATATGAAGTCAAACCCCATGACTGCAAATTGAATTCTCTTTCTGTGAGGCATCATGCTGACTCAGGGAGAAGATCTAAATTAGAAGCTGATATATTTTAATAAGCCTATGCCCCAAACTCAAAAATACCTGTGGGCAGTGGTAACTGGAACATCCTTTGAGAAATATAAATGGAGTTGCAGCAGTTCCTAAGAGGGAACTATAGGCAGCCAAACTCAAGTCATGGTGCACAGAAACTATTTGAAACTAAATATTTCATATAAAAATCTGGATGGTTTCCTGTGCTCCTTTTTACACTGGGCAGTAACTTAAGAAACTTATTAGCCCCAAGAAGTGGCACAGAATAAAGATACAACAGTTTCCAATATAGGGTTATATTTGTGAATATCTGATGCCTTACATGTTATTAAAGAAGATATTGTCTCTCTGGAACAGGTCCCTTGTTACAAACAGAGACAGAATACTAGACTGTTTGGATCTTGGGTTGGAAACAGTAGGTACTTTTTATACATTCTTGTAGAAGCAGGATGAGTGTAGAGTAGTCAGGAAACCCTCTTCATTTACATTACTTTAGCTAGATTTTTATAGGAAGCTATAAATTCAGAGGCTCAGTGGTATGGATGGGAAAAGCATTAAAAGACAAGGGTTTCCACTGAAATGACTCTTACTGCATTGATGGCTATTTGTTTGACTGTTTTTAGGCTTGTCTATTTTTATAACATTTTCTTCTTGGTCTGTTGCCCAGATTACTTGCTCACTATGTGTCTATGTAACGAATAAATGTGAAGGCTTTATTTGGAAATCAGTGTGAGCTCTCTTCTTGCATCTCATGCTTTCCTAGAGTTCCTACTTTTCTCCTATATAGCATTATTGCACTAGCTCAAACTAAAATCTAATCCTGGTGAAGCAAAACATATTTCTGGAAGCAGAAAAGGATCAGTGGGAAAGAGGAGGACAAAGAAATGGATCCTAAAACAGATCTAAGAATCCAGAAATCTCCAAAAGATACAATTTGATGTAAAATTATGAAGAGTGAAAGGAAAGGGAGAAGATGAAATGAATCAATCACTTCCATTCACTAGTTATGTGATATTGCACAAGACATTCACCTTTCTGGGTCTTAGTTTCCTCATTTGCAAAATGAGATAATTAAATGATTTTTAAGGTCCCATTCAACTCTGAGTCATTGATTCTTTTATGTTGTAAGATCAAAATAACCTTCTCACAAAGTCTTGCTACCAGATCCTCCTTCCTCCAAACCAGTCCTCTTCACTGCCAGATTAATCTTCCTAAATCACACCCTAATCACATCACTCTCTTGCTCTAAAATCCTCAATAAATTTCCCTTGTCTCTGAATAAAGCCCATACTCTTTGCCTTTGAGACCTCCATTGTCTAACTAAATCTCATTTTTCTCATTTCATTTCCATTACCTCCCTTTTTACAAACTTGTTCCTGGCAAAAGCAACACTTCCTTTTACTCTTACCTCTATTTGGAATGACTTTTCCACTCTACTCTTCCTAAATTCAAACCTGGGTGTTGAAATCTTTGGCATTCTTCAAATCCCTAATCAAATGTTTCCTCTTCTGTGAAGCTTTTTAGTCCTCTGGAAAGATCTCACTTTTCTGAACTTCTTTAACACTTTATTTTTACACCTACTCTAGTACTTTCTTATTATATCATATATCACATTGAAATGTGTATATTCTACTTTAACAACTCATTATGGCATTGATGTGATTGAATTGCCATTTTTATTTCTATAATCACAGAATCTCTTCCACACATCCTCTCATCTGCATTCCTATTGTCCCTCTTCCCCTGATCCTGCCATTTTCTTCCTTTCTCAAAGTATCAGTGGTTCATTTTATATCTACTATATATGTATGCTTGTAATTATATAATCTCCCTTAGAGAAAGTTTACTCAAGCTCCTTGCAAAAGGACCTAAGTTACTGACCTGTACTCACTTTATTTCTTCCTAACTTTGGAAAAGAAGTTAAGGAGTTATCAGAATGGAAGAGTATAGTTTCGCACCCTCCCTCTACTTACAGCTGAAGTTTTTGAGGATTTCTTGAAGGGAAGGAGAAAAGACATGAGGAGAGCATCTTCCTCCTCCTATTTCATGTAATAGAGGCAGAATCATCATAGCTGTTGGTGGCAGACATTCACATTTTCCTTCCTCAACCAATTTCTAAATGAAACACTAAGGGAAAGATACAGAGGGAAGGGTGCTTTAGTTGTTTCTCCCCCACCCCCACTTCTTTCCCTCCCTCTATTCCTTCCTTTGACTCTTTTCCCCTTTTTTCCTTTCTTTCATTCTTCCTTCCTTCCTTCCTTCCTTCCTTCCTTCCTTCCTTCCTTCCTTCCTTCCTTCCTTCCTTCCTTCCTTCCTTCCTTCCTTCCTTCCTTCCTTCCTTCCTTCCTTCCTTCCCTCCCTCCCTCCCTCCCTCCCTCCCTCCTTCCTTCCTTCCTTCCTTCCTTCTTTCCTCTCTTTATCATAAGGACTGCACTTATGTATGCAAAATTGTCTCCCTCATTAACATGTAAGCTCCTTGAGAACTGAGAATTATTGTTCATTTCTGCAATAACTCATATCCTTCAATATATTTTATTGGAATATATGTGAGTTTTGCTTTGTGTTTTGCTACCACCATTTAATGATGTAAAGGATGATGATTACCATGTAATTATTCATTTTTAAAATTTTATTTTCAGGGCCACATACTCTCCCCTCTGCCTTTCCTCATATTTACTAACAAAGCAAGAAAAACAAATCCCTTGTTATAAACATGTATAGTCAAATAAAACAAATTCCCACACTGACCACATCATATCCATCTATCTGTTTGCAATATAGGTATATATTTTTTGTGTATATATGTATCTATATGTACATTTCAATTTGTGTGTCTCTCAGGTGTTGACTAGTATGTTTAATCATTATTCTCTAGAATAATGATTGAATATTGTACTGATCAGAGTTTAAGTCTTTCAAAATAGTTTGTCTTATTTTTTCAATTTCTTTTTAAAAATCATATGTTCTCCTAATTCTCCTTACTTCACTCTGCATTATTTCATAGAAGTCTTCCAAGAATGCTCTGAAACTAATTTGAATTGGATAAACTGAGTGAAGACCTCTCCTAAGTATATGCCCTGGACCTATGCCCTAATTGTGACTCACAACTTTGCAGTAACTAGTTGAGCTATAGCTAAAAGCTGTAGGTGCTCAATTATCTTAGACAAACAAACATTTCCCTCCTGTTCTCCTACCTACACTGTTTCATTAGCATTTAAGTACCTAATATAGTAAAAAGTATTATTGACTAGTGTTCTTTGTTTTGGGGCTCTGGGTAAATTAGAACTCCCTAGTCAATGGGATAAAAGGTCAGAGGGAGGTGGGGGTTTCCAGTTAGGGTCAAGATCATATAATCTTGTGTTTTGCAATTTGTATTTTGCATTCCTCTATTAACATTGTGTCTTGCAAGATCATACTAAATTTTTTTTTTGCTTTGTACCTGGAGAGTCTCTGATTTTAATTTTGTTAAGGGTCAGTGTCCCATACACCTTCATAATTTTTTATAACAATAATATTCCATCACAGACATGTGCTCTAACTTATTTAACTATTCCCTAATTAATTGGCACTCCCTCATTTCCAGTTCTTTGCCACTACAAACAGACCTTCTAGAAATATTTTTTGTACAAGAATCTTGTTCTTTTTTCTTGTTCTTTTTTTTTTAGTTATATAGCAAGAGCTTCATTGGGTCAAAGAGCATATACAATTGAATAGTTCTGGGTGCATATTTTCAAGTTGCTTTCTAGAATGACTGGACTCATTCAAAATTCATCAAGAATATATTGATTTACCTCTTTACCCATAGTCACTACAGAATTTGTTATTTCTTTTGGTCAACTTTGCCAATGTGATGAGTGTGAGATAGACTGTAAGAGTTATTTTAACTTGCATTTTTTTCAATTTCTTAATGATTCAAAACATTTTTAACATATCAATTGATAATTTGGATTAATTCCTCTGAAAACAAACTATTCATATCCTTTTACTTTATGAATTGAAGAATGTTCTTATTATTATAAATTTCAATCGTTCTGCCATATATTTTACAAGTGAGATCTTTATCAAAGAAACTTGCCATATTCCCTTCCCTATTCCCATTTACCTGCTTCTAATTTTGGCAACATTGTAAATGGAAAATTAGATATTTCTTAAAACTAAGAACTAACTAAGCTATGGGATCATATTGCTGTTTTCCCTTGCTTTTCCTCATTGGCAAATAGTTCCCAGGATATGAGGAGAGGAAGCAGGTCTGGGAAGATGTGGAACATATTGACTCAACCCTTATCTCTCATACATTGAAAGCACATGTCTCAAGGTCAGTAAAAGGAATGTTTTTGTTTAAATTTGAATCTATGGGTTGATTCTTTATTCACTATAGTTTTCACACTTAGAATGTAAGGTTACATTCTCAGTCAATGAGGATGAGACAGTGGGGAGGGTCAGTATTGGTTCAGGGAAATTACATATAGCACCCCTTCTATCTGTGCTTGGAGCCCTCACTTTCACCTCTCTGAATGCTGAGAGTGTCTGATTACTTCTGATAAGAATCAAATAAACTTTCTCCTTATGCCTTAAGAGATTTCTGAGATTTATTGGGTGAGTTGCCTACCACACAGTTTGGGGGCTCGTCTGGGATTGCATGGTCATTGGGGGTCACTAGGCTCTCAGAACTTGGCAAAAGACACCCTGCCTAATTCTAATTTTTGGCAATTTGACATGATTTGAGAGTCCTTGACCTTTTTTGAGCAAAAGCATCCTGGAAACAGAGGAATTTGGTGTAAGTTGTCCTACATCTGAAGTTGAAACTCCAATCAGTAAAAGAAACTGTTTTTCTGAATCTAAAGGCACTAGATTCATGAGAGGGGTCAAGATTCCAATCAACAATTCTGTGCACAGAACCCATGGTTAGTATTATCTTGGAATATGAGGGCATTAGATTCCTGAAAGGGTCAGAACAATTTGTTTGAGTGACTGAAGAGAGAGAGGCTAGAAGCAAACCCCCGAATTGAGATTTGGATATAAGCACACCTGATTTTGAGAGTCTCTGTCCAGTGTTATTTTCTCCAAACAGAAATTTTCTACTTCAGATAAGCAAATTGAGGTACCAATAGACTGTCCCTTGGGGAATAGATTAAGCATTTGGGATAAACTACCCATATATATCCAAACATACCCAAATATAAGAGCAAAAGCAAAAAAGAAATTACTAAATACTATTGTTTTGTATGGAAAATAAGAATATAGGGAATGGAATCCTATGGCCTCTCTCTGATTCCAATAATGATTTAGTATATCAAAAATCGAAGCTATTTATTACTGCAAAGGAGTCTGTAAATCCAGAGATTATACACGCTAGCTTGTGGCTTCCTGGAGAAAAGATATTTTTGAATCAGGGTAGTAAAACAGAGGAAGAAACAGTGAAAAAGTAGAAGTGGGATTCCATTCTCTCTCTCCCTCCCCCTTACCTCAAATACCCTTCTGCTTCTGCTCCTGCCCCCCTCACTCTACCCCAACTCTGACAGGGCTGCATAGTTCTCTCAGGAGAGAAATCAGACAATTGCAACAGGATCTTGAAAACTTCCCTTTAGGATCACCAGATCCCAGGATGCCAGAAGCTAGACACTACCCTCTGAAAGAGGTACCCACTGGACCAGGGATCATGGGATATGTGAATGCTCTACTTAGCACAACTGAGGTTAGGAGTTTTAAGAAGGAAATGAAATCCTTAATGAATGTTCTGCCACAGGCCTGGAAGAACAATTCTATCAGTTTCTGGGCTCAAGCTTATATACCTAAGGTAAATTAATGTCAATTTTAAATACTTTATTTACACAGGAAGAATAAGGAATGCTGAGGCAGGCTACTCTGAAAGGATAAGATCACAGACATCCCCTAGGAGAGGGAATAACTCCTGTGGACCAAAAATTACCCCTAACTGATCCCCAATGGGATCACAGGTGACAACTACAGAATTTGAGAGAACTAATTGTTACTGGGGTCAGAAATGTAGTACCCAGAACACGGAATCTTAAGAAACCCTTTTCAGTGACACAAAGAAAAGGACTCTCCTGTAGAATATTTGAATAAACTAAAAGAAAGTATGAGGAAATATTCTGGTCTGGATCCAGATCCAAAAACTGAAGCAATTTTAAAATTACATTTTGTAACAAATGCCTGGCCAGATATTAGTAGAAAGTTGCAGAAGTTAGAGGAATAGAGTCAAAAATCACTTGCTACTCTTCAAGAGGAAGCAATTAAAATTTTTATCTGAAGTGATGAGGGGAAGGCTGGGATTCTCATCCAAGTTGTAAGAGATATAAATGATATAGGAGACAAAGAGAAGCTGGACAAAGGGAGAGGTCCTGACCAGTGAGCTACACTGAGGCTCCACTGATAAGAGCCCTTCAAGGGAAAGAATTTTCAGAGATGAGAGTGAGGAAAGTAGAGCCCTGATCAAATGTTGGCAGTGCCAGGTAGAAGGGCATATCCTGTGAGATTGTCCACCGAGAAAAAAAGGAACAAGTATACTCCCTTCTGGAACTAGGTGAAGATTAGGGAAGTCAAGGGATCTTCAACACCCACTAAGAGCCCTTAATAAATTTAAGGGTGGGGCCAAAAGAGGAGGAACAATATTTTCTCATAGATATGGGAGCTGTTTGAACTTCAATCATACAGCTCCTTCTGGGGTTGAATTATCTAATAATACATTGATTATCTTGGGAATAAAAAAATAAAGTTTTATAGTTATTGATCTATACCTACTTTCTGCCACATTGCTTTTTAGTTTTCCCAATAGTTTTTGTTCAATAGTATTTGCCCCAGTAACTAAAATCTTTAGATTTCTCAAACATTATGCTGCTGTTTTGTTTGCTTCTATATAGACAACTTTTCTATTAAAGAATACCAAATTGTTTTGATGATTATTGCTATGCTGTATAGTTTGAGATCTGGTACTGCAAGGCCTCCTTCCCACTTTCCCCACATTAATTTTTTTGAAATTCTCGGGTTTTTTTGTTCCTCTACTTAAAATTTGTTATTATTGTTTTCCTAGTTCCTGCTTATATTGTTTGATTGATATAAAATTTAAGTGAATTGTTTCATATAGTACTTTCATTTTTATTTTGTTAGCTAAGATCACAGAGAACCAATTATTTCTCTAATTATATAGATACATATTTATGTAAAGAATATTTTGTGATTATTTTCATATTCTTTTTGTAAAGACTTAATGAATAGAATACCAAATATTGTATATTTCCATAACTATTTTAGATAGAATTTCTCTTTAGATTTCTTTCTACTGAGTTTATTGGTAATATACAGAAATGCTAATGATTTATAAATTTACTTTTATCTTGCTACTTTGCTGAAGTTGTTGTTTATATTAATTTTTTTTTACTTGATTCTTAGCTTCCTTAGGTAACCCATCATAGTATTTGCAAAAAGTATTCATTTTGCTTACACTTATAACCTCAATTTCTTCATTTTCCTTACTACAGCTAGCATTTCTAGGACTATTTTGAATAGTAATGGTGATAATGGAATCTTTGAATTAGTTCTGATCTCAGAACTCTAATCATCAGAAATCACAGAAGGGGTTTAATTAGAGAAGCTAGGAGTGATTTTGATGCATTTTGCTTATGATAAAAGAATAATGGGAAAGGAGGATAAATAAATGGGGGCAAGGAGATAGTAGAGAAAAGATGGAGAAAATTATTTCATATAACTGGGATATAAAAAAGTAGAACTCCGTATCACAGAAAGGAAGGCATGAAGGAGAACAGGCAATAAATTTTTCTCTCAACCTAATTAATCAAAGGAAGGAATAATGCATGCACATGCACACATATGCAGCTGAATACAAATATATTTCATTTGAAAGATAATTAAGAGGGAAAAGAGAAATGTTAAAGGAGGAAAAATAATAGAAGGAAGACAGATTAACATTTTAAAGAAAACGAATTCTTGAAGAAAAGATAGGAAACAAAGAGAAGAAAAAAATATAAGAGAATGGAGTGGAGGGAAGCACACAGTTAATAATCATAACTATGAATATGAATGAGATGAACTCACTCAAAATTAGAAGAGAATATCATAATAGACTAAAAGTCATTGATTATTTTCATTATTATTTTCAATATTATTATTGAAACAGAAAGGTACACACAATGTTAAAATAAGAGATAGGAGCAGAATCTCTAATACTTCAGCTGATGTAAAAAAAGACAAGGATAACAATCAGCATCTCAGACAATGCAATGCCAAAAGTAGACCTCACTAAAAATGAAAAGAAAAGCAATATTAGAATGCAATGTCATATTAGAATGTAAAAAGTTTATCCTTGCTTATGATTGCTTACACATGTTAACTCTTTTTGTGCTTCTCTTGATGCTTTTGTTTTTTACTCAAAATTTTTATGCATTGGTAGTCTTTTTACCAGTAATGCTTGGAAGTTTTCTATATCATTAAAGGTCAATTTTTCCCAGTAGGATTATTTTCAAGTTTGCTAGGTAAGTTAATTTTGCTTATAATGCTATATCTTTTGCTTTCTGGAATATTATATTTTAGCTTCTCCACTCTTTTAGAATGATGGCTGCTAAATTTTGTATGATCCTGACTATGACTCCTTAGTACTTGAATTCTTTCTTTCTGATTCCTCAAAGCAATTTTTAAAAATTCATAAACTCTTGATTTTATATACATAATAATCCTACAAATTTTAATTTAGAAGTTTCTTTTAGGAGGTGACTGGTGATTTCTTTTTATCTTCGCCCACTGGTTCAAAGAATTGTAGGCAATTTCTTTTTTATGATTTCTTCAGTTATAATGTACAGGCTTCTTTTTCCTTCTTCTTCCTTCCTCCTCCTCCTGCTCCTCTTCCTCCTGTTTCTCTATTTCCTCCTCCTCTTCCTCATTCTTCTTTTACTTCTCCTACATCATGGCTTTTGGTAGTTCAACAATTGGTCTCTAAATTTTCTTGTGTTTTTCATTCTTTCAAATACTTTATCTTATCTTTTCTCTTTCTTTCTTTCTTTTTTTTTTTTTTTTTTAATGTTTCATGAAGTAATTAAGCTTCTGTTTGGCCAAATCTAATTTTTACAGTTTCTTTTCTCAGTAAGATTTTGTTCTTTTAGTTCTAAAATTTAATTCTTTCTTCATATATTTCTTCCTTAGCTCTCATTTCTTTTTCCATTTTTTCCTATTAGTGCTCTTAATTAATTAATTATTTATTTTTAAAAATAAATTTTATAGTTATAACTTTTTTTGACAGTACATATGCATGGGTAATTTTTTACAACATTTCCCTTGAACTCACTTCTGTTTCGAATTTTCTCCTCCTTCCCTCCACCCCATCCCCTAGATGGCAGGCATTCCCATACATATTAAATATCTTATAGTATATCCTAGGTACAATATATATATATGTGCAGAACCGAATTTTTTGTTGTTGTTGTTGCACAGGAAGAATATATAAATAACCTGGGAAGAAAAACAAAAATGCAAACAGTTTGCACTAATTTCCCAGTGTTCCTTCTCTGGGTGTAGCTGATTCTGTCCATCATTGATCAATTGGATCTGAATTAGATCTTCTCTTTGTTGAAGATATCCACTTCCATCAGAATACATCCTCATACTGTATTGTTGAAGTGCATAATGATCTCCTGGTTCTTCTCATTTCACTCAGCATTAGTTCATGTAAGTCTCTCCAAGCTTCTCTGTATTCATCCAGAGATGGTCATTTCTTACAGAACAATAATATTCCATAACATTCATGTACCATAATTTACCCAACCATTATCCAATTGATGGACATCCATTCATTTTTCACTTTCTAGCCACTACAAAAAGGGCTGCCACAAACATTTTGGCACATATAGCTCCCTTTCCCTTCTTTAGTATTTTTTGGGATATAATCCCAGTAGTTAGTGCTCTTAATTTATATTTACACTAATTTTTAAAACTCTTGCTTAATTGATTTCAGAAGGCTGATTGAAACTTATTTTTAACTTGTGTTTTTCCCAAATATTTGGGAGTCATTTTCTTTTTCTGGCCATGTATGTATCCAGGGCATCTTTTTCTCCAGAATAGCTCTTTATGATAGGAAGAATTTCATCTTTTTGTTTCTTTCTTTCTGAAATTATATTTTTGTTTTGGTCTAGCTATGTTCATTTATGGAGAAAATGCCTGAGTAGTTTTTTGTTTTGTTTTGCTTTGTTTGTTTTTGTTTTTCCCTCCTCTCTCTGTTCCTTTCTTAGTGTTATTGAGCATTATATTTTTCTAAGATCTCAAAGATAGCTCAGGCTATAACTAAACTATAAGTTTTAAGTACTCCAAAGGTGACTGTCTGAAATATGGCAAAATATGATCACTGCCCTTCTGAAGTGACCTTTACAAATTCCTGACCTGAATTTAGGTCTGAGCTAAACTCAGTTTTGAGTTTAAACATAGACTTGTTTGTGGTCGTGTCCATCATTAGATGTTTAATCGACAGTTGCTGAATTTAGCAACTTTCAGCTAGTTGGAAAGCTCTGTAGATTCAGAATATACACTTTGGTTCAGAATTTCTGTCCTGGTTATTCTACTCAACATAGGGATTACATCTGGAATTGAGACCCTCTTCTGTCGCAACCAGAGCCACATAATTCCTGCTTGCATTTGACACTTAGTTCTTGCTCAGTGAATAGCCCAATAGCCGACTATCACTGCTCCTTTTCCTGCAATTCCAGTCTTAGAAAGGTCTTTTCTTCTGTCTGTACTGAATCTGTGAATTAGAACTAGGTAGTGAATAACAGAGCTGCCCATTAACATATGCTTTAGATTTTACAGAAGTTTAAGTTCTCTTCCTTTCCTGATGCATAGTTTTGCTTTTTCATTTATTTGATATTTGAATATTTTACACAATGCACCTCTAGACAGACCTTGTTCCTACCTTTCAAATACCTCTCCACTTCCTATGTCTATCTGGAGTAGGAAAAATGACTCACGATTTTTTTTTTCTCTCCAATTTTGACAATTAGGATCCAATCTAATTCCTTTTCTAGATCTTTGTGGAGAGATTGTATTGAAGAATCTGGGCTATACTTCTTGGTCCTGGATTATTTTAACTACTTTGATCAGTAATTATTCATTTAGAGACTATTGATTGTTAATGTTTTCAAGAGAGTTTGATCACATTTCTGATTCTTGGAATTATCTCTATATACTATTTACTTTCATTCTTATTTTCACAAAATTATTTCAAACTGTTTTCCTTCTTTTTTCCTCACTTATCCATTCCTCACTCATTTCCTCAGACTCTCCATTTCTCCCTACTCCATTTCTTCCTTCCCTCTTTGTTTCGTTCCTTCATTCTGTTTGATATTTGAATCATTATTAAAATAGCAAGGTATGAATCTCATCTGGCATTAGTCTAAATCATATATAAATATTAGATGTACAATTTAGAGCAAGATTTTTAATATAATTTTTATTCACTAAAATTTAGATATTATGAATCACTGTTTAATTTAGTGGGTAGAACAGCCCATTCATCTTGTTTGAACTTAGTCAAAACAGATTTTTGCATAGTTCCAATATAAATATGTGGGGAATAGAACAATGTTTTAAAGACAAACAAAGCAAACCCTATGCTTAATTGAAATAGCTGAGATATAGATATAGATGTATATGTGTGTAATAGCTTTTTATTTTTCCAAATACATGCGAAGACAATTTTCAACATTCACTTTGCAAAACATTGCATTCCAAATTTTTCTCCTCCATTTCCCCTTCTCTTTACTCTAAATAGCAAGCAATTCAAATAGACTAAACATGTGTAATTCTTCTGAACATATTTCTATATTCAATATGTTGCATAAGAAAAATCAGACCAAATGGGGGAAAAAAGCTATAAGATAGAATTAAAAAAAATAAACACCACTATCACCAAAAAAAGGTGAAAATATTATGCTTTCATCCACCTTCAGTCTCCATAGTTCTCTCTCTGGATGTAGATAGTTCTTTCCATTACAAGTCTATTGGAATTACCTCAAACTATCATATTGTCGAAAAGAACCAAGTCAATCACAATTTATCATCACATAATTTTGTTGTTGCTGTGTACAATGCTTTCTTGGTTCTACTCACTTCACTTAGCATGAGTTCATATAAGTCCACACTTTTCTGAAATCAACCTGCTTGTCATTTCTTATAAAACAATAATATTCTATTACATTCATATATCATAACTTATTCAGCCATTCCCTAACTGATGGGAATCCACTCAATTACCAGTTCCTTGCTACTATGAACATTTGTGCACGTGTGAATCCTTTTTCCTTTTTATAATCTCTGTGGGATACAGACCCAATAGAGACACTGCTGGATCAAAGGGTATGCACAGTTTGATAGCACTTTGGGCATAATTTCAGATTGCTCTTCACAATTCCACCAACAATGTATTAGCATCCCAGTTTTCCCACATCTCCCCCACATGTGTTCAGTCTTAAACTTGTTGAGTTTGAGCTGCTCGTAGAATATCAAGATAGAGTTATCTGACCTAGTAGACAATTAACAACGTAGAATTGGAGATCAGGAAGGAGGAGGATGTGGCTATATTTAGCTGTCATCTTAGCAGAGATGGCAGTTTAACTGATTATTGTGAGATCAATAAAACAGAGAAAATAGAAAGAAGAAAGAAGAGGACCTTGGAAAAATAGGCACAGTAAAGAACAAAAGATCATCCAGAAAATAAAACTGAAAAAGAACAGACAGAAGGAAAACCAGATGGAATCAATGGTACCAGTGAAAGGGATTATCTAGAGAATATCAAGAAGTATTATTATTGTTCCAGAATGGGGAATTCAAAATAAAAGAATAAAAGTAAAACCTCCTCTAACCCATTAGCAAATTAATGTTATTAAACTGAACAGCTGACATTCAAGCATAAAACCAAATAAATGGTGATGTGACTTAAATTGGTAGCAGACTCTTTTTTAAACTTGCTAAATGTATGATTAATTGTAAGCCAGCATTTTTGGTTGTTGTTAACACTAATGAGGAGTTTAAGAAATTTTAGACAGATTCTGAGAAGTTTAGGATATTAGAACTCCATTATAGGTATAGTTTAATCTATATAAGATATTTCATATCTACTCAAACTGCTGTTATTTTCCAATATGATATGGGGAAGCATAGAATTCTGAAGTCTTTCAAAGAAGAGTACTTGCTGTAAAAGTTATTATGTATAGAACAATGTCAACAGCTGTGGAGTGTGCATCAGTAATCTCAATAATAAATGGGAATCTTATTAGTATTTTAAACAGCATACCAAATAGATCACACCAGATGAAATATGTGTTTTCCTGAACAATAATTTCAGCATCATCTGGAATGCTATGTTCGTTTTGGGGATGTTCATTTCAAAGGAAATAGAGCTGAGATTGAGAAAATCCAGAGAACCGTGCTGACAATGCTTTCAAGCAGGATAGGATCATTATACAGAACTATGGATTCTGTAGGTACTTTGCTACAAATCCATGATGCTCTTATTTTATATATAATTGCCCTAAAAGTTAATTATGTCCAGAATCACATCAAAAACTGCAAACTAAAATAGAGTACATCATCCTTTTTTCTACATGAGCTAGACATAGACAGTCTTTCAATTTGTGATTCCACTGTGGAAAATATAATTATAGTCATGGTTTTCAATCATACAGAGTTAATTTTAGAAGAATCAGTTTGCTATCTATGTTTGGGTGACTATCACATTATTTTCAAGAAGTTAGCCTCATTGTGATGAAATCTGCCTAATTAATTGTCATGTCATGTGGGAAGCTATCAGGCTTTCTCCCTTGTATCTCATATTTAATCAATTGTCAAAAGCTGATGATTTTATATTTCTTAAATATTTTTCTTCTTTCTATTTATGCTGCTCCTTTCCTAGTCCAAGTCTTCATTACATTTTACCTAGGCTATGGCAATAACTTTCTAACAGATTTCCTGGTCTGCTATCTCTAGGACAAATATGTTCAAGGCCCATGGAAGATATAAAGATGAATACCATAATCCCTTCTTTCAAAGAGTTTAAAAACTTAAAAGAGATAATTTTTAAAAATCTTATTGCTTGTTAAATATTCCTACCATTCATGGCCTAAGTGAATTCTCTAAACCAAAGTTCTAATAATGTTGCTATCCTGCTCAAGATCTATCAATGGCTCTCTATCTTCTGCAGAATGAAGTTTAATCTCTTGAGCACAGATTCAAAAGCCTTCAATTTTGTACTGCTCTACATTTCCAGGCTAATCTCTTACAATTCTTCTACGTGTAAGCCATCTTGGGAATCAAGAGTATGGGGGAGAAGTGGAGAAAAGGAAATTATACATAGCAACTATTTTGTGCCCAGTCAGTCTACTAAATGCTAAGCAAATATCTCATTTGATTCTCAGAATAACTCTGTAAGGTGGGGATTATTATTATTATTATTATTGTTTTATAATTGAAGAAACTAATTTTCCTTAGTTTTATAGGGGAGGCAGGTAGAGGTAAGTGAGTTGCTCAGGGTCATACAGGTAATAAATGTCTAAAGGGAGAAAATTGAACTCAGGTCTTACTGATTCCAGGCCCAGAATTAAGTTTACTGTAATATCCATCTGCTTCCATAACTATACACCAGACCTCAAACTTGTCCTGAATTCTCCTTCCTAGGAAGGTAATTTTGTTCACACTGTGATCTCTACATGGAATGTCCTTCTATATATCCCAATCTGGTGAAATTTTATCCATTTTTTCTAAAACTTGGCTCAAATGCCATTTCTACCATTAAAATTTCCCTTTTTATATAGAAAAAAAACATAGCAAATTGATTTTTATTTTTATATGTAATGATCTTGTAAGCTTTTTGAAGGCAGGGAATATCTTTTCCTCCTATATCACCAGCATTTGGCACAGTGCCTGGGAAGTAGTGTTTAGTATTTATTGATAAATTTATTGATTTCCAAGGATTTGAGAAGACTGGACATCTTTAAAAAAAATTGTTCTGCTAACTGAAGCTCTAGCTGATGTTGATTTATCAACTTTTCCCCAAAATCTTTAAAAGATAATCTAGAATCAAGACCAAAATGGATAAATGTTAGTTGAAGGACCAAAATGGATAAATGTTAGTTGAAGAAAAATTCTAAATAGTAAAGGAAAATGGAGAAAAGCCCATAAGATAATATGTTCTTGACTTAGAAAAGAACTTGGAGATAATTTAGGTAAGTGGTTCCCATTTAGTGGTTTCCAATAATGGCCTAAAGGAATCATGCCAAAAAAAATGTTTAAGCAATAAATAATTGCCTAATAATATTAAAAACAACTTCCCTCGCAACAATAAAGCATGTACATGTTTGAAGCAGTATTTTTTTTTGCAGTTATAATGGATTTATGCAGAATGATTTGATTTTTATATTTGTGAAGTGATTTCATTAAACATTGACCACTTATGACAAAGCACAAAATATTCTTGTAGTTTCTTAATCTGTCATCAAATTGTCTTCAAACCACTACAAGAGTTCAGCATTTCAGTGAGCACAAACTAATTCTCAATAAATTTCCAACACATACACATATTCTCTTTAGTGTTCTCTGAAGCACAGCAGAATATCTTCCTCATTGCCCTCTGTTATTCCTCAATTTTCCCTTATCAAGGGTGTAATCATATGATCAAGGTGTTATCAATGTTAATATTCTTGTGATGGAAATGTAAAACTGGCTGCAAATCATGATTCTAGAATATGGACAAGCCATTTTCAAATGATCATACACCTACAAGTGTTCTGTAGAAACAAACTTTATATCATCCCTTATTGCAACATTAAGATTGTTTTCTGATTCAAACTTATCCTAAGTTTTTGTTACTATTCTTCCATCTGATACATTTTCAGATGAACTAGATGGCAACATCAGTGACAATTACAAGAATGTAGCAATAAAAGAAGAGAGGAAAGCTGCATTTGAAGAGATTTTTTTTTTTACTAAGTTTAGCCTATGTATATATACATCTGCATAGATAAACAAATATAACAATATATACAAGTGAACTTTAAGCATGCATCATTTAACACATTACTTATGATTAGGCAGCAGAAAACCAAATATATCATAATTACCTATTCATTTTCATAAATTGCTTAGGTGGCTAATTTTTTAAAAAAGAATTTTCATTTTGCAGAAAGAAAAATGGCTAAATTCTGCAATTTTCTACAATATATTTGAGCAAATGATCATTTTCACTTTATATTTATTTTAAATCAAAGTACAGAAATAAACTTGATATACAATTAGATTTAAGACAATCTGGAATTGACCCAAATATTGCAAACCTTACCAAATGAAAAGACTTTAATACTGAAATTAAGTTATTTATTACTCTATTAAACATCCCTAGTTAAAACAATTAACATTATTCATACTAAACAAAATTTACAATACAAAATTAATATATCTTGTAGATAGTAGTAATCTATTGAAATTTTGCTGGATTACTCTTTTTATGCTTATAGAATGTCACATATAATGAATTGATAGTTATTTTATAATTTGAGTACAATAATTTTATAATTATATTTTTATAACTCTATATAGAATAACATCTTACATTTTATAATTATATAATATAAAATTTAGTTTGGATTTCTTGAGCAAAAGTTATATGTGTAAGCACTTAATGAATAAATTCTAAAAGAATATTATGAGTAATATATTAAGTTATCTTAGGTATTCATAGAACATTTTGTTGTCATTGTTGAACAAGAATAACAAAATAATTGGGAACTACTGATCAAGGCCAACACTTTTGTTTTAGAAATAAAGGGACTAAGACCCAAAGATATAGCTGCTAAACCAGATATTTTTGAGAGCACCAGATTTGATACAGAAAGAAGAATGGAAGTGCTTTATAATTCACAGGAGACAACAATGCAAGTAGAACAGAAACATTATTCACAGCTTCAAATATGTACACATAGTACATAGAGTGTAAGTAATAAACAAAGTTTAAGTTAAGGTATTGACTTCAACTTCAATGACACCATTGAGATTTGTTGGAATGCAACTTATGATTGAAATATTTCAGTGGGAAAGTATACCTTTTTATGCATCAGAAAGGAAGGGAAGGCATTATTATAAATCAATAAGCTATTAAACCCCATGGAAATCCATGAATGTGAGGAGAAAAGCATGGTGGAAAACATTTGGGTAAGGATCAAAGGAAGGAACAAGAGAAGCAAGATCATGGTAGGTGTGTGCTAAACACCATCAGATCATTCTTTGGGATAATAATTTTCCAATTTAAGTCACAAATCTGGGATACAGGCAGAATATAATTTTGATATAAAAATTACTTTTCTTTCTGGAAAAAAAAAAAAGTTGCTCTAAAAAGGAAAGAAGGGCCTAGAGAATAAAGCTCAGGAAATACCATTTAAATTAATTTCAATGAGGACAAAAAGAAGGAGATTTCTAATGACACAACTATGTGCAAGTTCATTGAGCAACATGTTTTATTTATTTATTTATTTATTAAAAACAATTTTTATTAATTTTTATAATTATAACATTTTCTTTGACAGTACATATGCATAGGTAATTTTTTTTTTTTTTTACAACATTATCCCTTGTACTCCCTTCTGTTCCAAGTTTTTCCCCTCCTTCCCTCCACCCCCTCCCCTAGATGGCAGGCATTCCCATACATATTAAATATCTTATAGTATATCCTAGGTACAATATATATATGTGCAGAACCGAATTTTGTTGTTGTTGTTGTTGCAAAGGAAGGATTGTATTCAGAAGGTAAAAATAATCTGGGAAGAGAAACAAAACAAACAAAAAAAAAAAACAACAACAACAACAAAAAACAATGCTCAACGTGTTTTATTTTAAAAGAAAATATAAAAGAGTTGGAATAAAGTACAAGTAACTGAAAATGAATATAAGAGTAGAAATGTCCCTTAAGAATCAAGTCAAGTCAAGTCAAGTCAGTTAGGGCAGCTAAAGTTCAGTATGAGATAAATCTTAAGTACTAAAGGCAATAAAATGGCTTCTCCTTTTAGACACTGCTACCACTCCTTCCTACTACATAGAGGGAAAACAATAAGATTAGAGAAGATATAGTGCTCTTGCTTAGATGAAGGAGAAACTAATCTTGAAATATAGAGAAAGACCTGAATTGCTCAGCTCACTTTTATTTCCCTTTTTCTTAAAGGAAGAGAATAATTTTAAGACTAAAAATGATTGGTGAAAATAGTAATTAGGAAATCAAAGTCTAAGATAACTAAGTAGATAACAAAGAATGTTGAACTATCCTCAATTAGTTCAAGAAACATTGCCTACATGGACTATTTCATTTTGAATATTAACCTCCCATGATATCTACTTGATCAGGATCACTTGACCTTTGAAATGCAGATTCAAAAAAAATAGACAATGTATTAAAAAATGACATCAAGGAAAGCACTGTCTGTGACACATATTCGTCACTGACTAATCTTTTGTCATTTTCCTAAAACCATGGGATTTTTAAACACAGTATAGCATGAAAATTTTCTGTGATATAACATGTAGAATACAGATTGAAAAAGACAAAGAAAACTGCTAGAAAAGATAGCTCTTCCTTCACAGTTTTGAGATCAAATGAAATTATAGATGTAAAGTGATCTGCTAAACTTAATGTGCTACAAAAATTTATTATTGCTGCTGCTGTTTTTCAGATTACCTGATTTACAAAGCAATTTACTGGAAAAAAAAAAAAAAACCAACCCAAATAAACAACCTTAAACAAACAAACAAAAAACATATCATCTGGATCTTTCCTCCTCCAGGAAAGCCCGGTTTAACAAGCTACAAAACAAGGGACCAACACTTAAGGCCAGCCAAGAACTCCTGTTTCTTTGTGTTTTAATCTGCTAAAGGCAATCAGCATGATGGTGGGAGAGAAGGGAGGGCCCTCAAAAAGAATTATTGGCAGAAGCTGCTAGCTGCTGCTTTCCTTGTCCCAACAGCTCAACTTCCTGTCTTTAATGAAAGACCTTAACAAATGTGATTGCTGAACCAGTTTCTATGATCTTGAAAGATTCTTAGTGAATGGGAAAAGTGTCTCATTGGGGAAACTTTTCCTGATTTTTTAAAGGGCAACTCAGGCCTTTTCATATTGTCTTCAAGTACAGAATGAGAGGCATTAAGTGCTTTGTTGAAATTTAGAAAAATATACATAAAATTCCTGATCTTGTAACTATAAAAGAGAAAAGAAACTAATCTTGTAACTATTAAAAAATGGGGAAGTGGGAAGGGTTGATGTGGCTAGTCAGACATCACCTGTTTTTGATGAAATCTTGTTGGCTCCTTCTGATTCTTTTCTGGATGTTCACTAATCATCCCTTTAATAGTACAACCTAGCATTTTGCCAGGAATAGAAATCAAGTTCATTGGCTTATATCTTGCTAACTTTTATTCTTTTAACTTTTTTGAACAATTGCCCTTCTCTATCTTGCTTCATTTCTCCTTCCAAGAGCACTGACTGAAGCCTACCTGAATGGCTCACTGTGCCCTAAACCTGTCCTAAAAACTCTAAAATGTTTTGTTTCTTTGTTTGTTTTTTCCTCCCTAGTAACCTGGGATATAGTGCCTCTGGGCCAGGCAACTTGAACTTATAAAAGGCAGTTTTTAGTTCCTTATTTGCTTTTCAATTCTCTCTGAAGCCTTTGTTTTATCCTTTCTACACCAAAGATATACATCAAATATACATCAAGAAGTTCTGTCATCCTCTTGTCAACCATTACTATTTTCCCAACTGCCCTGAAGAGTATTCATTCCTTTATCCTCCTCTTATCCCCATCATGGCTAACAAGTAAATACTATTCTATAATTTTATAACCTTAATGTATGAGTACTTAGTGTTAATTAATATATAAGCTTGTAACAATTCAATAAAACATATTTTGGGGGGATGAAAGGAAGGGAAAAGAGGAGCACTTCATAGGACAGAAAGAAGCAATGCAAGGAGAAATAATAGGTAAATTTCACTTTCTTCACAATTTTTCCTGGAACAAGTCACCATTTCTGAACTCTAAAAGAGAAAATGTACAAATATAGGAAGTTTCTATGATTTTGTCAGCCTCAATCAAAGAAATCCTGCTGTGGGAACTCCCTTAATTCATTTATGATTTAATAGATAAATCCTAGGAAATTGCCTGAAGCATTGTTCCCAGACTTCAAAATCCTGTCTCTCTCTCTACTAGATATGTCCATTCCCAACCCACCCTTAGACCTGCACCTTAGCATATAGTAAACAATAAAATAACACCCCTCCCTTCTTTCCTTCTTCTCCCCTCCTTTCCTCTCTCCCTTCTTTCCTTTTTCCCCTCCTTCCTTCCTTTTCCCAGCAATAGTTAAAAATAGGGAAAATTATACACACACACACACACACACACACACATATATATATATATATATATATATATACACTCATATATTTTATAGATATGTGTATGTATATGTATATACATACATATGTATATACATACATATACATATATATGTAAAATTTAAAAGAAAACTTTAAGAAAATAAATAATTTTCCATTCTTATTTTGAATTTTTCTCACCAATAAAAATGTTTAAAGTTTTGCAAAGCACTTTACGTATGTTATTTTGCTTTCTTTGTCAAATAAAGGAAACCTAGACCAGAGATTAAGTGATTTGACAAGGTTCACACAGATAGTAGATATTTGAGACAAGATTCAAAACTTGGATCTTTTTGATCCAAATCTAATACTTTTTTAAAATTAATTTTATAATTATACATTTTTGACAGTATATATGCATGAGTAATTTTTTTATAACATTATCCCTTGTATTCATTTTTCCAGATTTTCCTCTCCCTCTCTCTACTCCCTCCCCTAGATAACAGGCAATCTCATACATTTTACATGTGTTACAGTATAACCTAGATATAATATATGTGTGTAAATCCAATTTTCTTGTTGCACGTTAAGTATTGGATTCCGAAAATATATGTAATCTGGGTAGATAGACAGTAGTGTTAATATTCAATTCCCAGTGTTCCTTCTCTGGGTGTAGTTGTTTCTGTCCATCATTGATCAGCTGGAAGTGAGTTGCATCTTCTTTATGTTGAAGATATCCACTTCCATCAGAATACATCTTCATACAGTATTGTTGTTGAAGAGTATAGTGATTTTCTGGTTCTGCTCATTTCACTCAGCATCAGTTCATGCAAGTCTCTCCAAGCCTTTCTGAATTCATCCTGCTGGTCATTTCTTACAGAGCAATAATATTCCATAACCTTCATATACCATAATTTACCCAACCATTCTCCAATTGATGGACATCCATTCATCCTCCAGTTTCTAACCACTAGGAAAAGAGCTGCTACAAACATTTTGGCATACACAGGTCCCTTTCCCCTCTTTAGTATTTCTTTGGGATATAAGCCCAGTAGTAGCACTGCTGGATCAAAGGGTATGTAGTTTGATAACTTTTTGGGCATAATTCCAGATTGCTCTCCAAAATGACCAGATTCTTTCACAACTCCACCAACAATGCATTAGTGTCCCAGTTTTCCTACATCTCCTCCAACATTCATCATTATTTGTTCCTGTCATCTTAGCCAATCTGACAGGTATGTAGTGATATCTCAGAGTTGTCTTAATTTGCATTTCTCTGATCAGTAGTGCAAATCTAATACTTTCTTCACCATATCACCTCACCATCTAATGATCTCCAACATTGTAATTTTGCCACTATAGATTCAATTATTTGTAAATCATGAGCAAATTCTTAAGTGAAAAGGCATTTATTGAACAATGTTTTTTTTTTTTGTTTTGTTTTTTTTTGTTGTTGTTGTTGTTGTTGTTTTTCTCTTTGTGACACCAGCATGTGTTAGGATTACTAGGTGAGAACTCAGGTTGTCTGGACAGTGACAAGGTGAGAATTCAGGTTGTTTGGACAATTACAAGGTGAGAACTCAGGTTGACTTGACAGTTCTCTGGCTCAGACCTTTGGTTTGGGCCTTTTTAAAGGGAGTTTACACCTTAGGAATTCTAAGAGGAGCAAGCTCATTGGTTGAAGTGGTTCTTCCCAGAAGCCCTTGCATTATCCCACACCCATTCTCTGGGAGGATAAAAGAGGACAGCACTCCAGAGATAGGAGAAGTCTCTGCACTACATCAGGCTTGACGGGGCTCTCTGCAGGAAGGGAAGTCACTTCTCTGGACAAGAGTTAAGGGCAACTGCCTGGAGACAACGGTTCTCTACAGGAAGAAGAATCTGTCCAAGAGATTTGAATTGACACAGCAGATCTCTTCCCAGAGAGCGATCCGGCAGCTTCTGGAGATGACAGCTTGCTACAAGCATGGCCAGTCTACCTTAGTTCAATGTTTCCTTCCCCTGTGACCCAATATACTCAGAAAAAAAAAAAAAATCACTTTCTTTGTGCTTAATACATTCATGGAAACCTGAATTCTAATAACTATAATAATTTTTAAAATATGAGGACAGGAAATTTTTGTGAAATAGTTTCTCATTTTTAAAAATTATGTGGCTGAATTACATTTATTTTCTGATCTCAGATATTTATTTTTTTACTCTATTTTGAACTAACTCAAATTTGCACTATTCTTTTCTGTCAAGTCTCATGGACTATTATGTCATCTTCAATCTTGCCCTAGATCTATATATCCACCATTTTACAAATTAGGGGCATTTGCCAAAAGCTCTTTCTTCTCTCTTTGTTTTCTTCATCTTATATTATACAAATATCTTTCCCCACTATATACTTCATTCCTATGCCACATGAAAAAATGGCCCTTCTCCATGTCAAAACAAACCCTTCCACATGCATAAATGATCCCATATCATATAATAGATTGTCTCCTATATCCTCCATACTCTATTATTAACCTTTGTAAAACAGAATAGTGATGCTTTTTGGTTTGTGTATTAATTTCCGTGAGGCAGAGTTTCATAAACTCTTCATCCTTACATTCTCTTTCAAAGTCATCCCTGCCCAATGGTAGGACAAAATCAAGACTCCTGGTTATTAGTTGAGAGACAGTGGGTGACCTTAATGCCTCAATATCTAACCAAGCTCCCCAGAACTTGCTTACTTTGCCTTCTTGCCGATTGGAACAAATTGTTTTCATATGCCATTTTATCAGAGGAAATCTTCATATGGTTGAGGTAAAACCTTCTTAATTTACCATAGGGTTTGAAATCCCTATTTCTTACTATTTCTAACTAGGAAACGAACATTTATGCCCAATCTATGACAAAGCATTCCATGTTCATATTGATCTGATCAAAATTGGACACACTAACTTAATTCTAACATAGTGATGGCATTTTGGTTGTCTTCAAGAACAAAAACCAACAACTAATCACCTAATCTTCACTCTGCCTATTGTCTCCCATACCTCAAAACAACAAACAAAAAAACAAAAAACCTTGGTTGATTTATCCATCATATTGGCTATTGTTCTTTATCTCTCCTCCCTTTCATGGTTAAACTTTTTGAGAAGATCATCTCTCACATTCCTCTCACATTCTCAGTTCTGCAATCTGGCTTTTAATGTCATCACACAATTTTAACTGCTCTCCAAAGTTACCAGCATTGTTAATATGGTGCCCTTTTCTCAGCTCCTATCTTTCTTGACCTCTTGGCAGCCTTTGAGACTTCAAACAACTTTTTTTCCTTCATATTATATTCTCTCTATGTTTTTATGACTTTTCTGAAGTCTTTTCCTCAGTCTCCTTTGCTGAATACTCATCTAAGATGACTTTCCAAAGCCATAATTGTCCCCAAGGATCTGTCATAGACTCCCTTTTCTTCTCATTCTATTTAACTTGGTAATTTCATTAGCTCAATAGATTCAATTTTCATTTTGATGAGATAATTCTCTTTTCATCCATTAGATGAAACTCTTTTCAGACATCTAGACTCATATCTCCAACATTTATTAGATATCTTAAACAGGAAGACTCATTATATCCAACATATCAAAAACTGAACTTATTATCCTTCACCTGAACCTTACCCTCTTCCTAATATTTTTGCTACTATCCAGGACACTATTATCCTCTCAGTTACCTACACTCAACTTTAAGTGTAATCACAATCATTCTCTCTCAATTCCCATATCCAATCCATTGTCAATTCCTAAAATTCTAGTTTTGCAATCTCCTATTTTCTCCATCAAACTTGAGCCTCATAAAGATCCTCATTACCTCACACCTATGTTATTCCAATAGTATTCTTGTTGACCTCCATGTCTTAAGTCTCTCTCTACTCCAGTGCATTCTCTATTCCAGTATCAAAATGATTTTCCTAAACTGTGGGCATGACAAAGTTATCTTACTGTTTAATAAAAAGTCATGGGCTTTCTGTTCCCTTCAGGACAAATCTATAATCTATCATTTGGCTTTTAAAACTTTTCATAATTTGATCTTTTCTATCTTTCCCCACTTTTATAACATATTCCTTTTCATGTGTTTTAAAACTGAGTAAAATTTCCTTCTTTGGTTTTCTTTGCATACCATCCCCTATCTTCAGGCATTTTCACTGGCTTTCCCTCTGGCTAAGAACTTTAAGCCTCTTTGTGTTTGCCACCTGGCTCCCTTGGGCTCTTGCAAATTTCAGCTAAATCTCACCTTCTGCATAAAGTAATCTTAATTACCCTACTACGTTAAGTACCCTCTGATATTCATTGATCTTGCATTATATCTCATTTATAAATAGTTGTTTGTTGTCTTTATTTTTTGCTTCTTTATCTTTATTGTTTGCTTCCCTAGAGCAAAAAAAAAAAAAATTTGTTTCTATCTTTTAAAAAATTACTAATCTCAGTATAGTATCTGACACATGCTTATTGATTTCATTTGATTTGGCTTCTCCCCTCCCTTTTTCAATTAACCATCTCGGGAAAAGTTTTCCACAATCCACTTATTTATTATTGAACTCTTCAAATTGAACTCTTTATTCTCTTGTTTTGTTTTCTTCAAGTTTATCTCCACTTTTCTCTAAGCTTCTCTCTTGAAAATCTTGTGTGGATTCTTACTCACTAAATAAAGTAGAATTCTTTTATTGATCATCCTCATTGAACTCTCTTCAACTTCAGATATAGCTGAGCACTTTCTCCAACTCAATACTTTCTATAATTAACTTCAAAGACCACAATATCTGGGTCTTTTTAATCTCCTTCACTGTCTCTTCTTCTATTTGATCCTTGAATGTTTCTCATGAGCTTGTCTACAACACTGTTCTATTCTCTTTCTACAATCCTATTCTCTTTTCTTCCTATTTTTTTTTCTGAGATTTCATGCAGTACCTCAGCTTCAATAACCATCTTTATTCAGTAGTCTCATGTCTACTCTTGTGAGATTCATGTTATAATAGCATGTTAAATTCAAAATAGCCAAACTTGGGTTCATTTTTTTTTCCTCACAAGACTTCAAATACGAACTTTTCTCCTTTTTTATTTCAATAGTTCTGCCTGTGGCACCACTATTTACCATAATTCTCAGTGTCTAAAATCTTGGGGTTTTCTTGAACTTTACTCTACTTTTTATCTCTTATCCATTCATTTGTCTTGTTCTGATAATTCCATCTTGACATTGTTTGGAACATAACTCTTTCTTTTAATTCTCACTGCCAATACCTTAATGACAGCAGTTCTTACCACTCATTTGGACTAGTGCGATAACTTACTAATACATGGTTCTATCTCTCCTTTTCAGAAAAATGAGAATCCTAGGATAATCTTTTACATGCATAAATCTGGCCAAATAATTCATTTTCTCAAAATTTCTCTATTCTCTATTGTCTAGCAAGTAAAATTCAGATCTCTTGGCCTAACATTCAAGGGACTTCATAATCTGAAGCCACTTTATTTTTCCAACTTTATGTCATATTATTACCCTACATGAATTTTATGTTTGAGTTTTTAAAAAAGGAGTTCTTAAGGTAGGATCTATGAAATTGGATTTTCAAACATTTTGGTTACTATATTTCATTATAATTGGTTTACTTTGTATTCCTATGGATTTTATTTTAAGCATTTAAAAATATAATTTTGAAGAGACCATATGCTTCACAAGACTCTTGGGATTCATGGCATACACAAAAAAGCTAAGAAACAAAATTAAAATGTTCTCTTTTTTCTTGAGTTCACCTATCTCCTTATTATCCTACCTCCTTGAAATACAATTCTTTATGTGTGGAGGAAATTCTCAGAGTCACCACCACCACTACCATCTCTTCATCTGTTGAATTTTCATCCACATTTTAAAACTGAACTTTTTTTCAGGAAACCCTTCCTATTCCTACATGTTGCTGATGACTTCCCCCTTCAGATCCTTTGCTTCCTATGTACTTCATGCTATTACTTTGTTATTTTTCAGTCATTTTAATCACATATTACTCTTTGTAGCCACATTGGGGGTTTTGTTAGCTAACATACTGAATATTTTGTCATTTCTTTCTCCGGATTACTTTACTGATAAGGAAAATGAGAAAAATAGTATAGATAAATGATTTGCTCAGATTTATATGTAGCCAAATATGAACACATAAAGGTGAGTCTTCCTGATTCTGAAGCCAGATATAAACACATAAAGATGAGTCTTCCTGATTCCCAGTCCAGGGTTCTATTCATTGTGCCATCTAGCTGCATTGTCCTGTGTAATATAATCATGTATTAGTATTCTTTCCCCCACTAGATTGGCACCTCTAACAGGTTAGTAACTATAATTTACCTAAATTTTGGATCTTCTCATTAATTGGCATAAGGTTCATCAATACCTTAGTGACTAATGAATGTTCATTGTAAAAATAACTACATGAGTAAAGAACTTACATGAGCTTATTATTTTCAATTATTTAAAGATTAGAAAAATTATAGAGTGTCAGAGATGGAAGAGATTTCATTGGCCATCTAGAACAACAAATGCCTGAAAAAGAATTTATTTGACACTGGACAGATGGATTAGTTTTTACTTGAAGATCCTTTCTTTCCAAAGGCATCCCATTTTTATATTTCAATAACTCATATTGTTAAGAAATTTCCTCTTTGCCTCTTCTATCTATCCCTCCTAGTTTTGCCTTCTGGCAAAACCAATTCAATTTTTCTTCCATACAATAGCTTTTAATATACTCTTTGAAATCTTTCATGTCATTCTTGAGTCTACTCCTCCCACCCCACCATAACATTCACTAGTTCCTTCAACCAATCTTCTCCTGAGACCTTTTGCTGTTTTTTTGTCTGTGAGTAGTCTCCAGTTCATTGATGTTCTTCTTAAACAGAAGCAATCAGAACTAAACAAAACTGCTGATGTGATCTGACCATTACACAGTCACCTTCTTATTCATGGGAGGTAATTATGTTTCTCTTAATACATTAGCTTTTTGGCTGTAATATCACAGTTGACCCATATTGAGCTTGCAGTTCATTAAGACCCACAGATCTTTTAAAGACAAATGTTTTCTATCCATAGTAGCATCATTATATCTTAATGAATTCAATGTTCTGGTTTCCATATAATATTCATTTACTATTTATTTTTATCTTACTTTTTATTAATTTTTATCTTACTAAATTCAGCCCTAATATCTAATGGGTCATGATCTTTGTATCATGACTCTCATTCAGGGGATTAGCTTTATGCTCTCCATCATCTTTGAAAAGTAGGTTCATTTCATTTAGGGGAGTTTATAAGTGTGATCCTAAGCAAATCATTTGATCCCAATAGCCTCATCCCCCTCACCCCCCAAAAAAAGAAAGAAAAATATCTGACAATGTCTATAATGTCATTTTGAATATCATATTAAGGAATATTAATTTTATTCCATGAAAAGTAGGGAGTAAATGAAAATGTTTGATCCTAGAGTTTTAGGATGAAAGCAGTATTTTAGGAAAACTAATATATTAAAGGTTTGTAAAACAAATCAGAACTAGATTGCTAATGATAAGGATTGTAATAATAATAGCTAATATATAGTAATTTATGGTTTGCAAAGTATTTCATAAATATTATCTCCTTTTATCTTTACACTAATCCTGGGAAGTAGGACATTGAAGCAAATAGAAGTAAAGGGACTTGTATAGAATCACACAGCTAGGAATTGTCTGAGGTCATATTTTGAATTTAGGTCCTCCTAACTCCAGTTACAATATTCTATTATACCACCTTGCTGACTCTTTCAAGTCATGAAAGGAGTGAAATATTCAAAACAAACTAGGCAGACAAAGAAGAGATACTGATAATGGCATATCTTCAGCCTTATCAAGCAGCAACTATCTAATTTGATAATTTCCTTTTTGAGGTTGTAATGATGTTGAGGCTGGCAAGTATAATATAAAAAAGGCCAGACATTTCTGAGTAAGGCCAAGGGACTGCAATACACACATATGGCAAGCAGCTGGTGTGCAAACAGGATAAAATTTATCATGTTTATTCTGTATATGAGATCTGGGTGTAACCAGAGAAGTTCATGTTCGCTTCAGGTTCAGTCAAATATTCATATTTGGGGTACAGTGAAAATCAGCTCTTAAAAATAAGATTCAGAAATGGTTTTTCCCCTATCTGAGAGGCCCTAACCTCAGTGCCAAGCTGTGTCATCCCAACTGAGAACTACCTTAGAACTGAATCCTTCTATAATTATGGAAAAACAATAGGTCAGACTTTGAACACAATGCAATCTAGAGTAAAGGTAAAATGGTGATTCCCAGCTCTGGTTTTGTAACATTCCAGAGTATCTCCCTTATTTTTATACAAGATAATCAAATATGAAGGAGAAAAAAAAAAAAAAAAAAAAGAAAAGATTTGTTTGAATCCACTTTGGCTTTAGAAAGAAATCCATTCTATAGAGCTTTTCATTGAGGTTTCAGGTTTTCTGAAATCATTTTCATAAAACACAGCTCTATCAGGACTCCTCAAGAAGCTACAGTGGCTCCTCATTGTCTCTAAATTAGCATACTCTTTGGCTGAGCATTTAAAGTTTTCCAAAGTCTGTCTATAGGCCAGGGCGTCAGACACATGCAGAGTGCCTCTAAAGTGTACATAATCCCTGCAGGCACATAATAACTTCAAAAATCTACCTATTGATATTATCTATTTTTTTAATTGATTTTGTTAAATGTGTCCCAGTCACATTTTCATCTAGTTGGGGAAGCACTTTGGAGTGTTGTGGGCTGCATGCTATTTACTAGGTCCGTGTTTGACTCTTATTATTTCAAATATTTTTCAGGTCCTGTGTATACTCCAGTCAACTTCTCCTCCTTGCTTGACATTATTTGTCTAGGTTCTGGGCTTTGTAAGGAATGTCTGCCTTTAATGCCAGGAATTTTACTCCCTCCTCAACTTGTCCAGTTAGAATTTTGGCTTCCATCAAGTCTCACTTCAAGTGCTACCTCCTAGAAGAATCTTTTCTTCCCCTTTGACATTGCTGTTCAGTCATTTTCAATCTTGTCTGATTCTTCATGGCCCCATTTGGGATTTCCTTGACAAAAATACTGAAATGGTTTGCCATTTCCTTCTCCAGATCATTTTACAAATGAGGAAACTAAGAGAAGTAAGGTTGAGTGATTTGTCCAGAATCATACCGTTTGTACATGTCTGAGGCTGGTTTGAACTTATGAAGATGTTTTCCTGACTTGGAATCAGTGTTCTATCCACTGTTTCACCTCAACCTTAGTTGTGAATATAAATGGTATATTCTTCCAATAGAATATAATTTAAATCAAGACAGAGATTGTTTTGTTTTATCTTCTCATACCCAATGTCCAGCACAGTGCTTAGTCCATAATATATGCTTGATGAACACGTATTGGGTTAAATTGAATAAATAACATGGGAGAGTGCTAGAGATTCAAAGATGAGAGTCATTGGAGGATTGAAAGGTCTGGGTACTCTGCTAAAGTCCTCAATCACTTAGTATGTCCCCAATATAAAGAAAAAGGACTTCTGGTTGACTTGCCTTTCTTTTAGCTCTATGCCTTTTTTTTTCCCCAGAGGAATATCTTTTTGTTTTTATTGCAAATTGCTTTTTGCTTTTCTTTCAAACATAGAGTAGGAATGACTAAATAAAAGACTCAAACTGGACACAAAATATCTGCCTGGACTCAAAAGAAAATTGGAATTAGATTCCTTCACTTCAAGAAAGGTGGGACATAAGACTAAATACTCCAGAGCCTAACCCAAAAAACATATATATTATAGGACTGCCCCTTTTGGGCACTGTTTGGAAAGGAGAGAGAGTCTAAAGAACAGAAAGGAAACTAATGATTTATCTCTCTTCCCTAGCTGGGGTATAGTGGAAGGAGGGTTTATTTAGCAATGACATAACCTGATTTTGAATTTATACTCACCACTTACCACTGTCTAAACTTAGAAAAAATTTCTTATCCCTTCTAGACTTTTATCTGTAAAGGGCACTACTAGACTATTTCTAAGGTCCCTTATAATACTAAATACATGGTGGAAAATATATAAGCACACACTGTTTTTGTCTTCTTCCCATGATGACCACTAGCCCAAAGGTCTGAATGATATAAAAAGACCATGTATCTTCTCCAGTTGGTCACTATTTACCCATGTGTGTTTTGTCTGTATGTTTTTGTAACAAGACAAATTACTTATGTTTTCTTTAACCAGATTTCATTTGAAAGATTTTTAAACTTTCAAGAAAGACAATAGACATTCCTACTGTTCAGATAGATCCATAGGTTTGTTAAAAGAATTGCCCAAAAGCTTTCAGAGAGATTAGGCAATACTCTGGCTGGACCTCTATTTTTCCCTTTGATATTACCTGAATTGACTTTGATTCATATTTTCTGAAAATTAGAATATTTCTGTAATTTTTTGGGGGGGCAAAGAAAAATTGGTTTCTCCAATAAAACTAAGGCATGTTTCTAGGTATATGGTTTGCTACTAAGTCCAAACTAAGGGCTCAGTAAGATAATAATGGGTTTGGGGGTGTCTTCAAATAAAAGTGAAGCAATAATAGTAATAATAAGTAGACAATATGTGAGCTTTAGTTGCTGAACAATTTGTTCAAGAACATTCGTAATGCGGGATGTAATGTCAGAAAAACTCAAGCAATAGGGTTTTGAAAGAATGGATTTTGCAATCCTCTTATTTGAACTTCACAAGAAATGATAATCCCAATGTCCATTAGCCTCTTATCATTTGACTCAAATTCTGGGCATATTCCTTTATAGATGAATTTACAATTAAAATTTATCTGGCTTCTTTGCTACATGGAGAAAGAACTGCTTTTATGAGGAAATCTATTGTATGGAAGGGGAAGGGGAGGAGAATGTGAATATTCCTTTGAAGCTTTTTTTAACTGAGACCTTTAGATTTGGGGGATAGTGAGAAATAAATGAATGATTTTTCCACAATCCTGGAATACAAAATCAATGGATGTCACCATTAATCTTAAATTCTGTATCATGAATTAAAACAAGCTTCCATTGTAAGTTTCCTATGATGTGGCTGCCATTTTACCAAAGAAGAACTTATTTTGTTTTTCAGAGCTCTTCTACTAATTTTGATAGGGCAATCAAGATTTTCCTTTAGCAAGTTTCATGTGGTCAGGCAAGATAGCATGAAATTTTTTCTGAAGGTGGCATTTCTTTGCAATGAAGATGGAAGACACCACCCTTGAGTTGATTGCAAATCAACTGCTCTTATAACATTTGTAAGAGTCTATCAGGACTTCCTTTGGTCAATATCTTTTCTAGTTTAAAGGAAGAATATTATGTTAAAAATTGTAAATCTTGTATACTGAGGCCGAATGAAAAATATTAAACCTTTCACTTGGGTGGAATTCTCTAAGTTTGGGAGAAAAGAGAGGGAAAGGGGAGGTCATTTAATATTGTTTATATTATGTCAGTTTGTAAATCAAGTGCTAGGGCACAGAAAAGATAAAAGAAAATAATATATTTTAGACCTTTTTCTAAATACATACCTTGCCCTCAATTCTGTATAGCTTTATTGTAAAATAAAAGTCTATGATAACAATATTGAAACAGGGACTTAAATATCTTTTATCAAGAGTATAGAGCTTTAATTGACCATTTCCATATTTTGTAACTCCAAAACTTTTTTAAAATTGATTTTTCTTTGTCCCTGAATCATTAGTCCCTACTTTTCATCTAAAGTAGACTTACTTAACACCAATGACAAACACCATTTGAATACAGGAGATTCTAGTAGCTAAGACAATATATGAAGTAGAGGTCCTTGATTGTTGTTGTTGAGTTGTTTTTTTTTTTTTTTCCCCTTATAAGACTTTCTCCCTTACTTAAAAATAGCTTTGTTAAGTCACAAATGACTTTTCACAATTGTGTTTCTATTGGCAGCCAGTGGTTCAACAGAGCTTAACCACTATGGGTGCTGAGCAATACCATATGCTTTAGCATTCCTTGAGAGATCCCCTGGTGTTGGAAATTCTTTAGACAACGATATTGCAATTCTGACTTTTGAACTGTGTATCTGGCAAAAGGATTTAGAATCCTTTTCTTGATTCCACAAATTGATTCAAATAACAGTTTGTTATGGAAGGAAAAGAAGCATAAGTGTGATATTAATTTAAATTTTAGGAAACAATCAAATGTCGCAATGCGGTTTTAATCTTTCTTTAAAATGCATGAAAAAAATCCAGTCTACTTTAATATATCAACTTTTTTTTTTTACTCTACTAGTAACCAATATAATCATACAATTCCAATTGAATGCAAGCTTTTTAAGGGCTAGGAACATTTGTTCCTTCTTTATATGTGTATCTATGTCTAGAACATCATTAGTATTTACTAAATGCTCTTTGAATGGAATAGATCTTTATCCTTTGGGATCCAAATCACTCTGTTTCTCAGCTGCCCCTTGAGAGTTTTCCCTTTTCTGTAGAATAATTTCCTTTCTAGAAGTTCAAACTGTTTAGGAGAAATTTTTATATTGAACTTTCATATTTTACTGAACTTGTTCTGAAATCTTATGAATTGCAATTATAAAGTAATAACTTTAATTCCATAAGCCACACTATATTTTACCCTGAATTAATCAAGAATAAATTTTAATCTAAAAATACATGAAATCTGGTAGAGTTTCTCAGATTCATTCAGCTAGTACTATTGCTTTTCTTTATTCATTTTCAAAATATAATTTTAATGGATTTGTTTCATTCACTGGTTGTGTCTCTTTAAATCAACTAAAAGATCTGGCTCTCTCCTTTCAAGCTTCAGTCTCCATAGATCTAGCTTCTCCAGATGATGACTTCTCAGTGTGAAGGCCCCTTTATGTAATTATTCTGTATTCCTCAATTCTTGGTTTCCTTCTCTTTTTAATCTCTTTTCCTCCTTGGTGATGCTATCTTTATCCTTTGAGGTCAAATACTCTCACTAACTCTAGTTGTATCATTTACATTTTTTTTTTCTGCTCTCTTTTCACTGGTTACACTATGTGGCTTTCTCTTTGAATCCTGCTTCCAGATGCTTAAGAAATATAAAATCTTGATCTAGAGAAACTTTTCCCAGAAAAAAATACCTTTCCTGTCTTTTCTTCTCAGCTGAGGTATTTTTCTTTACTTTTATTCATTCCTCACCCAAATCTTTCCCTTACCTATGGTCCCTTCCTCTGCAAATAGTTGATCTTTTGCTGCTTTATGGATCAATCCAGTATTGTTTCTATGCAGGATTCCTTGTTCTTGGATTACAGGCTGGAATTTTTATACACACAGTTGTTTTCTCCACGCTTTTCTAATATCTACTTCTTTGTCTCTGACTGTTTCTCTCTATATCTCTGTCACTATATATTTGTATATTTTTAAATTTTATTTTTATTTTCCGCAGTTGCATATAAAATTACATTTTGTCTTATATGTATATTCTTTTTTTACACATTTCCTTATGAATTATGTTGGAAGAGAAAAACCTGAACAAAAGGAAAAAAACCATGAGAGAAAAAGAAAACAGAAGAAAAAAAAAGGAGGGGTAGTGAATATAGCATGTGTCAATTCACATTCAGTCTCCATATTTTGTTCTCTCTCTCTCTCTCTCTCTCTCTCTCTCTCTCTCTCTCTCTCTCTCTCTCTCTCTCTCTCTCTCTCTCGGATGTGGATGGTGTTTTCTATCTAAAGTTTATTGGAATTGCTTTGGATCACTGAACCACTGAGAAAAATAAAATCTGTCATAGTTGATAATAGAACACTTTTGCTGTTACTGTGTACAATGTATTCTTGGTTTTGCTTATCTCACTCAGTATCAGTTCATGTAAATCTTTCCAGGCCTTTCTATGTCCTTTTCCCTCCATTATGATCTCTTTGGAATATAGACCCAGTACTGGCATGGTTGACTCAAATGATATGTACAGTTTGAAAGCCCTTTGGGCATATTTTCAAATTGCTCTCAAGAATGTTTGTATATATTTGTATGCATATGTGTGTATGTATTTCCAAGTCTTGATGATTCTCATAATGACAATAACTCACATTCATATAGTACATTTTTGGAATGAGATTCACAAGATGCTTACCTAAAATTCGTAGGAATTCACATTCCCATGATGATTTTGATTACAAAGGATTTTCCTGAAAATAATCCTGTGAGGAAAAGACTATGAATATTATTATTCCAATTTTACAAATGAGGAAACTGAGCTCAGAGATATTAAGTGTCTCACTCACACTGTAAATTCGTAGGGACCTCAGGAATCTTTTAGTATCAAATTTTTATTCTATTTATGGGTGAGCTAAAAGAAGGATAAGGGCTGAATTTGGAGTCAAAAAATAGGATTCTAATTCTAGCTCTGTTATATAGTCATGTGATCTCATAGAATTTCCTTTCTCTTCTGTAAAATCTAGTCTACCCCCTAGGTAAATTTGAAACATGAATTTATGACCATACAAACTTGGTCCAAGTCACAATTGTGAACTGTCAGAAGCAGGATATAAACCATTGTGCTTTTATGGGCAGGAAACTATTCAAAGTGTTGCCCCAGTGTTGAGTCAACCTAACATTTTCAAAACAATACAAATCCTTTGAGGGCATTAATTGTTTATATTTGTCTTTGGATCCTCAACATATAATACACAATCTGGCATATAATAAGCATTTTTAAAATGTTTACTAAGTTAAATTGCATTAATGACTGAGAAAACTCAAGTTCAAATAGTCCTACCTCACAAACTCAATTGGTGTGACCTCTTGATTTTGATTTCCTTATATGAAGCAGGTTGGACTTGAATAGTTCTAAAATATTTTGAAGTTCTAAATTTATGATCTTGTGATCCTGTCATTCCTTGAGAGTATAAAATAAAAAAATAATTGTTGGCAGTAAGAATCCTAGATTTTTCTCCAGCCCATCATATATTGAAATTGTTTATACAAGACAAGACAAGACAAGACAAGACAAGACAATGGATATTTAGAGTATCTATTACATGTCAGATGCTAACCTCCCTGAACTTGAGTATCCCTGTAATACAAAGAGACCAAAGGAAGAAGAAAAGAACCCATATATATATATATATATATATATATATGAAAATATTTAAGTAAAAATTTAAATTATATATATATATATATATATATATATATATATATATATATATACATACATATATATATATTATAATGGCAAACAACTGAAATGAAAGGCAGTATTTAGCAATTAGAGAATGGCTTAGCAATTTGTAATATATGAATGTAATTGATTTCCAATAAAAGAGACCTTTTAACAAGATCTTGGAAGACATTTAAAACTGGTGCAGAAAGAAGTAAACAGAATAAGGAAAACAATTTATACATAACAACATCATAATAACAAACAACTTTGAAAGGCTTAAGAATTTCAATTAGTATAATGACTCAACCACATCATTTTATGATAATCCATGCTACCTCATTTTTGATAGAAAAGTGATGGACTTTGGAATTAAGAACCAAAATGTGATATATATTTCTGGACAAAGATAATATATGGATTTGCATTGCTTGATTTATGTTTAGTTAGTTAAATGGTTTTCTTTTTTCTTTCTTTCTTTCTTTTTTTTTTTTTGTAATGGGGTAGGAGAGAAATATATATGATATATATTATATATATGCATACATATGTATATATGTACATACACACAGATATATATATATATATACACACACAATATGCACATGTATGTTTTAAAGGGAAATATATATATATATATATATATATATATAACATAAATATGAATAAAAATAAAACATGTTTAAGGAGAAAATGAAATACAAAGAAGAAAAATATTTTTAATTAAGGTGTTAGCTTAAAAGATCTCTGATATCTCTAGTTCTATAATCCTATTGTTGGGGGCGGTAGCCCCTTAATATTCCTTGTTTGATCTCCAACTTCCTTTGGGACTTGGACCTTTGATACAAGATCTGGTCAAACTAGTTTGGGCTATCTGAGCTGGCTGGGGTTTTACAGCCCCCATTCTAATCTGCTCAGATAGACCAAATGCCATCAGAAAATTCCTTTTTGGGAAGAGACTTCTGTCAGTCCCCAAAAGATAACAAGAGAATCCTTATCTTATTTACATCACTCTCCGGAACCTCCTTACATCACTGCATCTGAATGATTGTGCTCTTGTATAAAACAGCGTCCTCAAAAATCTATTCTTTGCAAAATTGGCCTTGTACCATGCAGCCATTTTGCCCACCGGCTCTCTGGTGTTTCCATTCTAATCAATAAAGACTACGTTTCCATACAGCATTAAGTAGAAAATTCATTTGCTGCCCACCCCTGCCCTTGGTTACTTTGGGGAAGGAAGGAGAGAGAGAAAAGGAACTGACCCATCTCAGTTTAGAACCTCAGTTTACTCCTCATCAGAAAGACCAAGCAGAAAGTTACTAAAATCTGTTCTAATTGTGAAATCATGAGGGCACCAGGGTAACAACTAGAGGATATGAAAGAAGGGAGTAGATACAATGTTTTGAAGATAAAAATAGTAAGACTTGAAAATAAATTGAATGTATGGTATAAGATGCATTAAAATTCAAGGATGGCCCTGATATTAAGAACCCTAGAGATTGAGATATTGGTACTCTTAGAAATAACAAGAAAACTGGGGAGAAAGAAGGGTTTTGAAGAAAAGAAATTGAGTTCTGTTTTGGACATTGACTTTGAGATAGCTAGAGGATATGCAATTTGGTATATCTAATAAGAAATTAATGACTTGAGACTGTAGATAAGTGCTTGATTTTTAGATTTGTGAGAACAATTTGTTTCAAAAATACATGAAGATGGCTTAAGCAAGTAAATTGTATCACTTAAATCTTGGTCAAACACTGAAGATGTTAAGGTCATCCACTGAATCAGAGGACATCACTAGTTATCCTGACTTATGTTTTTTGCCCCTGGACTCTGAGACTAGAGGAGAGAGTGAGGCTGCTGATTCTGTGCAGCTCTGCCTCAATGAAATCCAATTCGCATAACAAGCCAAGACATTACCCTGTAGTCATTAGAACAAACAACACAGATTTGGGGATTACTTTTGTACAGCTAATAATTGAACCCATAGGAGCTGATGAAATTATTATACAGCATATTAGAGAGGGAGAAAATGAAAGGCCTGAATATGGAGCCCCATGATTAATAGGAATTACCTACACTAACATTTAGCCAAGGAGATTGAAAAGAAGTAGTTGTACAGGTTGGAAGAGTTAAAGTAGATAGCAATGAGACTATGTTTGCTAATTAAATTTCTTTATTTAAATGTTCCTTCATTCATTGAAGAAATGAAGGACTATGGTTATAGATAATGTCAGCGTAGATTAATTATTTAGCTTTCTTTAACTGCTGGTAGAATTTCTAAACGACCTTTGTATATATACTCCTTAGCAATCTGTCAAACACTTAGATATCGCCACCACTGGATAGTTCTTATTACAAATGCAATGAAACAGAGAAAATGTTTATATTGTGAAAATCAATGACACTTAAAGCACACATGGGTTTTCATTACATTTTATTTCAACAGAGGCATTGAATTTTCAAAAAGTAAAATATATGGTCATATTCATGATGTACATTTTCACATCAGCTTCTGGATTTGCCACTGATAAAATTTTCAAGACGTGATCACAAACAAGTTTGTGATTGCTGGCTATAATTTATTTTATAGATCTAGTTTCTCATTAAATTATTCTGTGTACTTTACAGCTTTGAGATTTTTTTTTCATTGAATTCTCTATATGTGAAATGAATATCACTTTTATTTTTTTTTAAAATATACTTGGTTATAGGTGTCAGTTCCTCAGGGGAGTATTAAAACTAAGTACATTAGACCAATTGGTTTCCTCCTGATGCGGTTTTTTATTCCATAAACTCCTTGACTAGCCTATAGGGCTTTCCAGTTTCTTATATATAAAATATAAAATATGTAGGATTACAAGCAAAATTAAATGTATTTAAATGTTGTTGTTCAATCATAAGTTTTCTTTGCAAGAACACAAAGTGGTTTATCATTTCATTCTTCATCTAATTTTACAGATGAGGGAACTGAGGCAAACATAATTAAGTGACTTTCCCAGGATCACATAGTTTGTCAGGCTGGATTTGAATTCAGATCATCCTGATCCCAGCCCCAGAGCATTATCCACTGTGACACCTAATTGCCTTTTATATTGAAATAAAGGTATTTTTAAAAGTTCATGGATCCCAAGATAGAGTTGCCTGAATTTCCAGGAGATTTTAACGGGAAGACCTAAGAGAAAAACTGGATTGAAATATTAGGCCCACAGAAAATATACAATGATTTCACTGGGGTAGGGGACTCCCATTAAAGAAACTCTCCATATCACTGCAGATGAGTAGCAATTCTTGAAACTTAGCCTTAAAATTTTCCTGAAATACTAAGAAGTTACTATTGCCTTTTGTCACCCAAGCTAAATGTGTTTAGGGTATAATTAAATCATTCTTCCTAATTATCCAGTAGTCACCAGTGCCTCTGAATAAAATAGAGAGTTTTATAATGCACAGTCTTTTGCGAAACTGTAATATATATTCAAAAGGGGATTCAAGGAGGGGAAACCACTCAAGGCTTTTCAATATATGTCACACTTCCTCATTTTTGAAGTCCTCAGAGTGTTAATCTTCAGGAACAGATGCCAGATTTTTCTCTTTGGACTTTCCTAGCCAAGTATTTGAGAAAATAAGATATTTTCAAGGTTGATATTCAGTCAAAATGTCATATTTTCTGAGTCAATATTGAAGAATGGTTGGCTTAGTTAATTTTGCTTTCTTGGGTATTTTTGTAAATCTAAAATATTTATTCTAAGACCTCTCAGACTTGGCCATGTCTTAAAAATCAACAACAAATAACTATCTGGACTAGAATTGGGAAGACTCAATTATATCCAGATGAGAACTTTATACTTATGAAGCAAATAAAATTGTGTCAAAATTCACTTCTTTGGAAACTATTGAAGTCTAGATTTATTCCTTCTATAATTATGGTAGCATTTTAGTGACCCCATTTCTTTTACTCTCAGCAAAGCTGTTTTTTCTTCATTGTCTTCTGTTTTCATTTATATAAATTTCTTGATTTTTTTGTTTTTTTCATTACATACAATGTAAAATGGACAACTGGGATAATAATTTTATTAAATCAAATTTGAAAAAACACTTTTATCAATTAAATCTCATATCTTGAATAGTACAATCCCCTATCTAATTTTCATGATTCCGGAGTTTTTTTGGGGTTTTTTTTTTTTTTTTTTTGGAAATACAATGTTATCATAAAATTATAGCTAACTATTATCATCAAATTAGTAGGTAACTCCAAGTTTACTTAGTCCAACCTGAAGCACAGCTTCGATAATGTTCCTGAGAAATAACCGTCTTCCAGTGGAAATGTTCTATCTACTTACTGAAGCAAGTCATTTCACTCTAAGACAACTCTAATTATTAGAAATATTTTCCTCATATTGGTTTTAAATCTGTTTCTGCAGCATCTTTTTATTGGTCTTTTGGGGAAAGAAAAAAATTAATGTTAATCTTTCTTTTATGTAATAGCCTTCTAAATATTTGAAAAAGGAAATCATGTCTGCTCATAAGATTTCTCTTCTTCTAATTAAATATGTCCCATTGTTTTTTTATCAATCTTCCTATAGTATGATTTCCAATCTTCCCCATCTTACTCTTCTTTTCTGTCTATTTTTAGTTTAATATTTCATTTCCCCAGTTTACAAGTAAAACATCTTTATTTATTTATTTATTTATTTATTTTGCTGAGGCAATTGAGATTAAGTTACTTGTCCAGGGTCACACACTTAGGAAGTGTTAAGTGTCTGAGGCCAGATTTGAACTTGGGTCCTCCTGAATTCAAGGCTAGTGCTCTATCCATCGTACCACCCAGCTGCCCCATGTAAAACAATTTTAACATGGTTTTTAAATTTTTAGTTCCAGATTCACTCCCATTCTACCTCCACTTTCTCCCCATTGGGAAGACATATGTGAAGTTATGCAAAACATTTCAATAAAATCATGTGGCAAAAGAAAACATAGATTTTCCCACCCCATCATAAAAAAAAGAAACAACAACAAAAAGAACTCTCAAGAAAAATAAAGAAAAAAATGTTTGCTTCAATCTGCATTCAGACACAATCAGTTTTTTTTTTTTTTTGGATGGTTCATTATAAGCATATTTCATTATAGCATATTTATATTTTATATAAGCATATTTATATAAGTATATTTCATTATAGCATGTTTCATTATAAGTTCTTCAAAATGGTCTTGGATCAATTTATTGTTGAGAATAACAAAGTCATTCATGGCTGAATTGCTATTACTTTGTACACAGAACATTTCACTTTGCATGAACTCATGAAAGTCTTTCCAAGTTTTTTCTGAGAGCATTCTGCTCAATATTTCTTATGGCACAATAGCATTACATCATAATCACATACCACTAGTTATTCAGCTGTTCTCTAACTGATGTTAGAGTTTTAAATTATTTGTCCCAAGAAAAGTGATGCTATAAATATTTTTGTACATAGAGATTTTTTTTCCTTTTTTAAAAAACATCTCTCTTAGAATACATGTCGAGTGGTAGAGTATTGCTAGGTAAAGGAGTACTCTTGATTTTATAGCTCTTTAGGTAGAGTTCCAAATTGCTCTATAGAATGGTTGAATCAGTTCATGATTCCATCAGCCATATATTAATGTTACATTTTCCCAAATTTTCTCCAAAATTTGCCATTTTCCTTTTTTGGCCTGTCAGTCTAATAAGTATGAGGTACTACTTCAGAATTGTTTTAATTTACCTTTCTACAATCAATAGTGAGCTAAAGTATTTTTTAATGTGTCTATAAATAGACTTTATGTGATAGCTGTTCATATTTTTCCACCCCCCTGAGGCTGGGGTTAAGTGACTTGTCCAGGGTCACACAGCTAGGCAGTGTTAAATGTCTGAGACCAGATTTGAACTGGGGTCCTCCTGAATTCAAGGCTGGTGCTCTATCCACTATGCCACCTAGCTGTCCCCATATTTTTTGATAATTTATCAATTGGGGAATTTCCTTTTGACAAGTTCTGGCCAATGGCTAAATAGTAAACATCCCCAATATGGGAGGAGATGGCCTTTGGCTTATTCTATAAATACCTATTACAAACTACCTCCTCTGACCATCCGGTTCCCTGATGCTTTTACAACAATAAAACCCCTTCCTTTAAGAAACAAGTCCACCTCTAGGTAATTCTTACTGGCCAAAACTGCAATCTCACTGCTGACTCAGTTCTCTAGATGTTTGAGAAATGTGTCCTTTATCAGAGAAACTTGCTTCAAAATTATTTTCCCAATACTTTTATTAATTGTATTTTCCCTCATTTATAATATTCTCTCTCTCTCTCTCCTTTCACCCCGTGCCTCTTCAAACATGTTTTGCTTCTGACTACCTCCTCTGCCAATATGCTTTTCCTTCTATCATCCTGCCCGGTCTCATGTTCCTATCCTTTCTACTTTCCTGATGAGTAAGATTAATGTCTATACCCAGTTGAATGTGCCTTTCCTTTTTGAGCCAATTTTGATAAGAATAAGGCTCACTGACTTTCCACCCCTCTTTTTTCCCCTCCACTGTAAAAGAGTTTTCTTGCCTCTTTTATGGCAAACAATTTATACCATTCTACTTCTCCTTTTCCCTTTCTCTTAATAATTCCTCCCTCACCTCTTAATTTTTGTTTTTTAGTTCTTAACCCTTCATATTCAACTCACACTTGTACCACTCTTGTTTATATATATATATATATATATATATATATATATATATATATATATATATATATATATATATATATATATATATATATATACTTCCTCTGAACTGCTTTAATAATTAGGAAATACTTTCCCCCCTGAGGCTGGGGTTAAGTGACTTGCCCAGGGTCATACAGTTAGGAAGTGTTAATTGTCTGAGACCAGATTTGAACTCTGGTCCTCCTGAATTCAAGGCTGGTGTTCTATCCACTGAGCACCTAGCTGCCCCCCTTTGTTTCTCTTGAGTCTTGTATTTGACAGTCAAATTTTCTATTCAAGTCTGATGTTTTCATCAAGAATAATTGAAAATCCTCTACTTCATTTAATATCTGATTTTTCCTCTGAGAAATTATACTCAGTTTTATGGGACAGGTGGTTGTAATCCTAGCTCTTTTGACCTCAAATATATCACATTTCAAACAGTCTAATCCTTTAATGTTCTAAGCTGCTAAATCTTGTGATTTTCTGACTGTTGCTATATTATATTTGAATTGTTTCTTTTTGGATGCTTGAAATATTTTCTCTTTGACCTTGTTGCTGTGGAGTTTGGCTGTCATATTCCTTGGAATTTTTATTTTGGTATCTCTTTCAGGAAATAATTAGTGGATTCTTTCTAATTCTATTTTTCATTCTAGTTCTAGAATATCAGAACAGTTTTCCTTGAAATTTCTTGAAAGATGATTTCTAGTCTCTTCTTTATTATGGCTTTCAAATAGACAAATACTTTTTAAGTTCTGGATCTGTTTTCTAGGTCAAAAATATTTCACATTGCTTTTTTATTTTTTCATTCTATTGGTTTTGTTTTATTATTTTTTGATTCCTCATAAAGTCATTAGTTTCTATTTGCTCAAATTTAGTTTTTAAGTAATTATTTTCCTCAGTGAGCTTTTGCACATTCTTTCTCATTTGGCTAATTTTGCTTTTTAAGGCATTCTCCTCCTTAACTTTTTGTATTTTCTTTTTCATCACTCTAATTTCTCTTCACAATTTTTCATTTATCTCTTTTCCTTGATTTTCAAAATTCCTTTTGAGTTCTTCCAAGACCAATTCTTACTTTTATTGGAGGCTTTGGTTGTAGGAGATTTGATTTTGTTATCTTCTTCGGAGTATGAGTTTTGATCTTCCTTGCACTATAGTAACTTTCTATGGTCAGAATCTTTTCCTCTTATTTTCTCATTTCCCCAGCCTTTTATTTGACTTTTAACTCAGTTAAAGTAGGGCTCTGCTTCCAGGAGTGTCCTTAGCTTCAAAGATTTTGTGCAACTATTTTCAGAGATTCTTCTAGGAACCCATAAATTTTCAGTTCTTTCAAGATAGTATGATCCAAGAAGAAATGTGTTTACTACTCTTTTGATCTGTCTTCTGGTCTGTGGCAATAGACCTTTCCTGCTGACCTAAGTTGTTTTTGGCTGAAAAAATGTTCCACTCCACCTTCTTGTGGGTTCTGGTGCTCTAAAATTTGTTTAGAGTCATTATTCAGAATAATTTGGATATGTTTTAGGGAAAAGCTCAGGCAAGTGTCTGCCTTTACTCTGCCACCTTAGCTCCACCTTCCCCTTTTCTCAATTTGAGTCAGATTGTAAGCCCATTATTACATCAAGAAGATGTGACTACATCCTTGAGGGCACTTTATCCATAATACAGAAGATGGTCATAAGAATATCTAAAGGCAGAAATACTGATAATCACAAGATTATTAACTATTGAAAAGAAATGGACCATGGATACCATCTAGTCCAACCCTGTTTTGTTTAATACATATGGAAACTAAGGCCAATAGATTTTTAAAAGTTTTCCAGGATCACACAGTAATAAGTAGAAGAACCAGCATCTGAACTCATATTTTGTCTCCAAGTTAATTTTTCTTTCCACTATCCCATGCTCCTCCTTGATGGTAAACTATTACCCTCATGTTTCTTTCTCACAGAATTTAATGTTCTGATAGCTCAATAGTTACACAGATATCATATGTGTATATGAGTGTATTAAATCTCTGAAAGTTAGTATTTCACTGGGAGAGGCTTTATCATGCTGTTTATTTTGGGCCATCTCTGTTCAATGGCCTGAAGGTTATCCAAAACTTCCTATTTATATTTCTACTTATTTCAATCTAATTGTCAACTGCTCCACTAGTCAGGCATGAATATATTATCCTTAGTCTGATGGTAATGAATGACTAAGGTAGTATACCCTTGTTCTGTTCCTAAATCATAATATCTATCTTTGGGGAATTTGTAAAATAATCGAACACATATGAAATCGCAGTGAAAAATGCAATACAAAATAATATACACAAATATATATATATATATATATATATATATATATATATATATATATATATATATATATATATATATATATATATATATATATATATATACACAAAGATAATTATACATAGAAATAAATATAAGAATTTATATATCTAAATAAGTATTATCTTTTTCAAAAAAGTCACCTTAGGAGAATCTAGACTTATTCCAATGATCCTACCTTACTCAAAGCATATGCAGAAATCTTTTGAAATTACTTCAATAATGTAGTGTGATCATACATAAAATGTGAGAAAAAGGCCTGAGAAGGACCTTTGGGATCATTTCATCCAATCCTCTAATTTTTAACTTATGAATAAATAATTGATCCTTAATTCTATAGGACATTATTTAGTAACCTGCTCATGATCACAAAGTGAGCTAACAGAATATCAGTATCATCATTTGACAGACACACATTGTTCTGAACCAAGAACAATATCATTACATTTTATTCCCTTGGAATCCTAGAATCTTATGGTTTAAAGGGATCTTAAAGGACATTTTATTTAATCTTACATGAAGAGTAATTCCCTTTTGTTGATGATCAGCAGAAGAGTGCAGTATAAAGACCCCTAAGTTTTGGTCTGTGCTAAACATTTCTGAATAGTGATGATCCTTTGCACCACATACCATAGAGTTGTGCTTGTGTTAATCATGGACATTGACTTGTGTAAGCATTTAGATAGAGAACTTCACATGGGAACTTAGCTTGGGAAACAGAAACTCCTGAGGTATACATGGAGGTAAAGATTAAAAGTAGCAAAAATCACTTATAAGCTTGTGATTTCTGGCCATATATAATCTGTATGAATCTTCAATATATAGCTCATTTATATATAAAACCTTGCCTGTCCTGGTCATTTAGCATCTTCACAAGTTTCTTTTCAAGTATACTTTGTGGGCTGTTGATCAGCTAGCAACAAATGGCACTGGAATAGGGACACAAGCACAGCCCTCAGTATCTTGCGTGAAGTGTGCCCCTGTATGAGTTCCTCACTCAACATGAAAAGGTAGGGAAAAGCTAGAAGAGCAGTCTCATTGGCAGTAACAAAAATGAAAGAACTTTTCCCGAGGGGTAGTTTCAGCCACATTTACAGGCAAATGGAGGGAGTTGGAAAACAGCAGAATGCGTATTATCAGACCACCAGACAAGATAACTTTCTGTTTTCACATATAATACTGTAAAATTATGTCTTCAGTCTGAAAATTATTATAGAGATAGTAGGCAATTTGATTAAAGTATACAGATAGAAGATACTGTGACCAGAGCTGTGAGACAGGCACAAGTAATTATGAATTGTAAGAGAATTTTGTTGTTCATCATGCTTATATCCACAGGTTCTTTTTTTTCCCTTTTTTTAAAATTAATTTTTATAATTATAACATTTTTGACAGTATATATGCATAGGTAATTTTTTTTGCAACATTATCTCTTGTACTCCCTTCTGTTCTGAATTTTTCCCCTCCTTCCCTCCACCCTCTCCCCTAGATGGCAGGCATTCCCATACATATCAAATATGTTATAGTATATCCTAGGTACAATATATATGTGCAGAACCGAATTTTGTTGTTGTTGTTGCAAAGGAAGAATTGTATTCGCAAGGTAAAAATAATCTGGGAAGAAAAACAAAAACAAACAAACAAACAAACAAATGCTCACAGTTTACACTCATTTCCCAGTGTTCCTTTTCTGGATGTAGCTGATTCTGTCCATCACTGATCAATTGGAATTGGATTAGCTCTTCTCTATGTTGAAGATATCCACTTCCATCAGAATACATCCTCATACAGTATCATTGTTGAAGTGTATAATGATCTGGTTCTGCTCGTTTCACTCAGCATCAGTTGATGTAAGTCTCTCCAAGCCTCTCTGTATTCCTCCTATTGATCATTTCTTACAGAACAATAATATTCCATAACATTCATATACCATAATTTACCCAACCATTCTCCAATTGATGGGCATCCATTCATTTTCCAGTTTCTAGCCACTATGAAAAGGGCTGCCACAAACATTTTGGCACATACAGGTAACTTTCCCTTCTTTAGTATTTCCTTGGGATATAAGCCCAGTAGTAGCACTGCTGGGTCAAAGGGTATGCACATTTTGATAACTTTTTGGGCATAATTCCAGATTGCTCTCCAGAATGGTTGGATTCTTTCACAACTCCACCAACAATGCTTCAGTGTCCCAGTTTTCCCACAGCCCCTCCAACATTCATCATTATTTGTTCCTGTCATCTTAGCCAATCTGACATGTGTGTAATGATATCTCAGAGTTGTATTAATTTGTATTTCTCTGATCAATAGTGATTTGGAACACTCTTTCATATGAGTGGAAATAGTTTTAATTTCATCATCTGAAAATTGTCTGTTTGTATCCTTTGACCATTTATCAATTGGAGAATGGCTTGATTTCTTATAAATTAAAGTCAATTCTCTGTATATTTTGGAGATGAGGCCTTTATCAGAACCTTTAACTGTAAAAATGTTTTCCCAATTTGTTACTTCCCTTCTAATCTTGTTTGCATTAGTTTTGTTTGTGCAGAAACTTTTTAATTTGGTGTAATCAAAATTTTCTATTTTGTGATCAATAATGGTCTCTAGTTCTCCTTTGGACACAAATTCCTTCCTCCTCCACAAGTCTGAGAGGTAAATTATCCTATGTTCCTCTAATTTATTTATGATTTCATTCTTTATGCCGAAATCTTGGACCCATTTTGATCTTATCTTAGTATGTGGTGTTAAATGTAGGTCCATGCCTAGTTTCTTCCATTATCCACAGGTTCTTAAATGAAAAAGGATCCCCAGGTTTAGGAAGATGGGAAATAATAGGAAAACAGATGGGGCTTGTCTGGAATTTTTAATCTCTTTTCTTAGGTTCTCCAATCCAAACCTGAAAGCAGGTGACACACCAGAACTTCTAGTGGCTTTCATATTTGGCTCTGGATTTGGGACTTGAAAAAGAGAAGAACTGTAAGAGACCTCAGGGTGGTAAAAAAGAATGCCTCCTTCTCTTTTTTCTCTTTTTGAAATTGGTAATGAAGCATCAAAATATAAAAGGAAGAAAATTGGGAGCATCCTCCCAGGACTAATTGAATGTATCAGGCTTAAATCTGTATGCAAAATAAATTTCTGTGTGAATCTGTTGTGTATATGTCTGCTTTGCATTCTGTGCTCTGTGTGAAAAGCTTCTGTGTTGGTGGCTTAGAAAAATATCAGTCTGAATTACTGAAATTGGAATTCATTCAGAGTAGTAATTCTTTGATAATGTTAAGGTAATTTGGGAGCTAATTTTGAGCTCCTCAAGATTAGGATAGTTCAAGGAAAGAGAATCTTTTCCCTCTTTCTCTCCTTCTTCCCTCTGGCTGACTGCAACAGCTTTGCAAGAGACGGGGGAGAGAAGAGGAAAAATATACTTGGTATAATAAAATAGTGAGAAATTTTAAGAAGAAAAGTGAAGATGGGAAAAGCAAGTTGAAGAGAGTAGGAGAAACATTAGATCAAAATGAGAAAGAAATGAGATATATATTTATATATATATATATTCAATATATATATATAGGATATATATATTGAAAAGTAAGTGAGAAAGTTTAAATATGTAGGAATGAGAAAAGCACAGACTGAAAGAGATAAGAGAATTTGGGAACTTTTGAGAAAATGGAAGAGCAGTGTGGTATCTCTTTAAAAACTCCTGCAAGCAAGGAGCCTGTAATTTTATTATCAGAACTCAGACTTATGAAATCATGCCAGAAAGAATTGCAAGGTAAAAATGTATGTGAAGCAAGAATTGTCACATAACTCTTTCCTGTCTTACTGAGGAGAAGGCTTGAATCTAGGTAGATTTTAGGGTATCTCACAAACTAAAGTACTGGTTAATATTTAGATAACTTTAAAATTGGTATGTGTGTTGAAATTGGAAACTTAATTGGTTAAGGTAGATTAGGTTTTTCTACCTGAATTAATTTGGTAATGGGTTCTTTCTGAGAGTATAGAATCTAGATTCGGCTTATTATCTAATTTATTAATTAGCTCAAATTAGGACATATTGAATATTCTACTGGCCCTTGGAATTCTCCAGTATTTGTAATTTAAAAAATTAAGAAAATGGTGAATGTTATATGACTTTCACACAATAAATTATATCATGGTCACTATGGGTCCCTTTCAGCCTGGCCTTCCTTCCTGTACCATGAGGTGTGCTGAATGATCTCTGATAGTTATTTATTTAAAAAACTGTTTTTTCACTATTCTTCTTCCAAAGGAAGATAAACATAAATTGTCTTTACTATTTCTAGGATAAATGTGGAGGCATCTGCACAAATATTTCAAGGGAAAGTATTTTCTTAAGGTATTTCAAAAGTGAGACTGAAATATCCAGATTCCAAAATAATTCACTACATGAATGCTATTTTATGTAGTAGTAAAGACGTAAACAATTTCAATTTCTTAATACTTGATTTAAAGCAAGTCTTATTTCATGGGATTTGGTAATTACTCCTGAACAAATTTCAGAGACAAGTCTCTTTTTTCTATCTTGGCTATCTGATGGACTCTCAAATAATCCAAACCCAGAAACTTGAGATGATAGATCTATTACAGAATCTTAATAATGTTCTTTTTCTTTTTTTTTTTTTAATTATAGTTTTTTATTGACAGAACATATGCATGGGTAATTTTTCAACACTGTCCCTTGCACTCATTTTGGTTCCAACTTTTCCCTTCCCTCCCTCCACCTCCTCCCCTAGATGGCAGGCAGTCTCATACATGTTAAACATATTAAAGTATATCCTAGATCCAATATATATGTACAGATCCGTACAGTTCTCTTGTTGCACAAGAAAAATTGGATTCAGAAGGTAAAAATAACCTGGGAAGAAAAACAAAAATGCGAACAGTTTACACTCATTTCCCAGTGTTCTTTCTCTGGGTGTAGCTGACTCTGTCCATCATTGATCAGTTGGAACTGAATTGGATCTCATCATCAAAGATATCCACTTCCATCAATCTTAATTATTTTTAAAAATTGTTAGGTGATATTAATCAACCACTGACCCATGCTACAGATCCCCATACATCAACTTTCCTATTTACTCTCCACTTTATAAGAGGACCCTTTATTAAAACTCTCCTAGAACTCTGCCTTCAGAGGCAAAATGTGAACTATACCTTGTAGGAAAAAATTATCTGAGGCCCAATTAATAAGAATACTTCCTAATTAAAAGGTACTAGGAGCAATATTTGCTATGTCTCCTACTGCAGTCATATATTCATCACAGAGAATACTTGAATGGATTCTTCTCACCAATTTCACATATACGAAATCTCAAATAACCTTAATTTTTCAGAATGAAAAGTGGCAAGGTCTTATTTTTACTTACAGTGGTAAGATATTCACACACCCTTACTCACTTTTTGTGAAAAATATCAATAGATATTCCCACAGATAATAAATTACTGTCCTATTGAGTCTGCACTTATTGCAGTTACCAGTGGCTCTAATTCAGGGAAATCAGGACAACCCATTATTGTTTGGTACAAAAGGCTAAAATCTTAGTAAATCATCCTCCTTAAAGATGTGACAGAACCCTTCAACATTCTTTCAGGCAGAAAGTATACAATGTATGTATGTTTCCGTTATCTAAATTGATTTAAATAACTGAATATGTTTTTACTATAGGCAATATACAATTTGGATTTTTTTTCATTTCTAGAACTTGAGTCTTTGGTTATTGATTATTAAATATTTTAAAGAAAAATTATTTGTGTAATGTTAAACTTAAAGTCATCTTTTCACATTTCAAGATAAGCTGTGAATTTTCAGGGATGAATCTCTTACTGTTATCAAGGCAAGATTATAGTCGATACTTATTTAAAATGTTTAATCCTTGAGAACAAAATCCACCTGAGCCTTTAATTGCTGAAACTTGGTATTTGTAATGAAATTTCTTGGAATTATACCTAATATTATTTGCAGTTTTAAATTTAAGTATAATTGTCTGATGGATCATCAAGTTAATAATTCACCATCTGAAAGGCCTTCATCCATTAGACATATGGCTGGTGGATATCACTCATTTTCCATCTTTTGAGCATCTTCATTATATACACGTGACTGTCAATACCTTTTCCAAATTTACTATGGTTATCCCCCAAGGTGGAGAATCTGCCAAATGTATTATTGAACACTTATTATTCTGTTTTAGTATTCTTGCCATCCCAAGATGTCTTAAAACTGACAATGGTTCTACCACTACTAGTAACAATTTTATTCAATTTTGTCTCACCTATATAAAATATTACTCACTTGACTTGCATCACATACAATCCTACAGGACGAGTTAATGTTGAAAAACACAATAAAGATATATATTAAGCTCCTTCTTGACAGACAGAAAAAAGGAAGAATAGGGAATAGGGTAAAAAGAAAATTGGATCAGGTAATATATACCATAATTTTTTTAACTTTAGATGAACGAGGAGTACTCCTGCTCAAAAATACTTTGGATAAAAGAACAGGTCAGGCAAAGAACCAGATATCATGGTCATGTGGAAAGATCCAAAATGGGTAATTAGGCTGGTCCAGTAAATTACTAACATGGGGTCAATGATATGCTTGTGTTCTTCCAGAAAATGCAGAACCAGTTTGGGTCCCTGAGGCAAACATTTGCACATGTCAGTACATGAGCCAAGAGGATGAAGACCCTGAATATCTATGGAGATCCTTCAAGCAAGAGCACAGCAGAGGAGAACAGATCCTAGGATGCTGATTTTTCTCCTCACAATCACTAGTGTTTATGGGATGGAAGAATGATTGCACTGGACTTTTATACCTTATTTCCCTTGGGTTAACTTGGTATGATAATTTGGCCCAAATAACTGTAAATGATACTTACAACCCACATATTGTTAATATATAAATAAGACTATGTAGCTTTTTAGCAAGAAGAGCTATAGCAGCACTAAGTCCTATAATTACTTGGAAACAACTGTGGGAACAGTTAATTAATTTCAAAGTTCATTATGTATAATCCTGTAGTGAATTCTTTCAAATATTTCTTCATGGTAACTTGTCAGTTCAAAAATATCATAATCGAGTTTTTAATAATACATCTTTTGTGAACTGGTCTCTATCTACTTATATAAAACCCTGTAAGGGTTAAAAAGCCTCTAGAAGCAAGGAATGCAGTTCAAGGCATGTGGGAGGACCTGAGGGATGAGAGGTTCTGAGGAGCAGGCGAGTCCTACGTGGAGGTGGGGCATAGCCCCATGAGGCGGTGTCTGATTCCAGGTACCACACCTCCCTCCTTAGTGCTCTCAAAGCCTAGCACGCCTCCCTCCTTCTTCTCTGGCCAATCCCATTATGCCAGGTTCCTAGGGGACTTCCCCCTTCCCCCATATCATCAGTGGGGTATAAATATGTGCTATCTCAGAATAAAGCTCTCTTTTGCTTCACCCCTACCTAATGGTGGTCTGTCTCTATGGGATCCGGGTTGGTGCCCAAAGATGGGTAAGTGTGGCCTAGTCATGCCGTCAACGGGCGGGCATTAAGAGTAGCTCTAAGGGGAGCTACCAGGTTAGAGTAGTCTGTAGGGGTGTAACAAAACCCTATTTTAGAACCTATAGTTTTGATTATAGAACCACCCAGTTATTCCTTGTTTCCGACGAAAGTGTTTCATAGGTATCAGCCTACAGGAGAAGAAACCTTGGGTAAAATATCTTGGGAAATGGGTCTTGTAAAACGTAAGAGAAAAAGATTTATAGCCATTCTAGTTGTAGGAATTATACTTACAATTTTCCCATGTCCACAATTACCTTACAAACTTCTGTACAAACTGCTCAGTTTGCTAATAATTTAGCTCAGAATATGTCTGAGGCTTTTCAACATCAAATTAAAGTAAATGCTATGATGTAACAAGAATTAGTCAGTTGTCTAAGATACAGCATGAAATAGCTGATTCTCATATTGATGATATTGACCATATCTCAACTGAAGATTTATATCCTGGAAAAATTGCTGATGATATATGGCATTATTTTAAAGAGCTTAATCAATTGAATTGGTTATGGCATTTCCTCACTCCTATCATTATATTTCTTGCTTGTATTATTGTTTCTCCTTGTGGCTCTACTGCTTAGTTTGTGGTCAATTCCTATCGACCCTGCTGCATTATCTTAAGCTACAGCAAAAGAAAGGGGGAGATGTTGGTTGTCAGCAGAACAGTGCAGTATAAAGATCCTTAAATATTGGTCTCTGCTGAACATTTCTGAGTACTGACCATCTTCTGTTCCTAGGGATGTGCTTGAGATAATCATTTGGGTACAAGGACATGACTTGCATAAGCATTTATAAAGAGAACTTCACTTGGAAATTTAGCCTGGAATATAGAAACTCCTATAGTATACATGGAGGAAGAGGAAAAAAGTAGTAAAAAGTAAAAGAACCTACACATCGGCTTGTGATTTCTGTTTCTACATATTCAGTGTGAACCTTCAATAAATGGCTCATTCACATATGTAATCCCACCTGTCCTGATCATCAGCATCTTCACAAGTTTATTTTCAAGTCCACTTAACAGTCTGCTAGTCAGCTAGTCAGCTCATGATACCCTTTTAATTGTCAACCCTAAGATCCTCAAAATGATAAAAAGCTTTAGAAAATAAATCATAAAAAGATTAAAATGAAGAAATTTAAGATTTTCTAATCTAATAGTCCAATTTTACAGGTGAAGATGAATTATAGTTTAGAAAAGGAAAGCAATTTTCCAGAGCCATACAGTGAATTATTGCTATGAAAACTAGAATCCAAAGTTCTCAACCTCAGGTTCCTATTCTTTCTATCCATTAACAATAAGCTTGCTTTTCTATTGGCAACTTGACCAGATAAGGCAATAAATATTCATTGTGTATGCTCTACCAAATAATAAAAGTGGTTTATTGCCAATATTTTTCTTATTTATATAAATGGCTATAATCTCTGACAATAATTAATATTCTAAGTGAAGTCTTAGCTATTCCTTTCCATTTAATAGATCCTCCTTATTTTTATAAACTGATATAATTGTATCTACTATGACCCCCTTGCAACAAATTGTTCCATTATGTGCAACAATCCCAGTTCTTTAGTGGACCACTGGAGAAAAAAAAATGTCAACAGGATTGGATGCTACATGAGTTTTGGATTTTTCCAAAAGTAAAACCTATCCTCAAAGGACCAACATTTGCCACCAATGAGGGTGTTCAAAAGAACATGCCAGTCTCTGAGGCTGTTCTAAAAGATGTGTTCCAAAACATGGTTTAAGCAATAGAAAACATGTGTGGCCTCTCAAGGGGACTGCCTGGAAGGGGACAGTCAGTACTTATTTGGAAGTACAAGCTTTTTTTATGCTTTCTTAAACATCCATCACATGGTTTTATAATAACACCTACCTCATTCATACTTTTATACTTAAGTATTACTTCATATGTGCTAGTTGTGTTTCTCCAATTTGATTAAAATCTGTTTGAGGGCAGGGATCAAAACTTACATTTCTACTGAAACCTCTGTGACACATGACATGATTCTAAACACATAGTGAGATAAAATGAAGTAATAGAAATGGCATTAAACTATGAACTAGAAAATATGGGTCTGAATTACATGTGTCATCCTGGGCAAGTCACAAAGTCCATGTCATAGAGTAATCATAAGAAAAGTGATTTTTAAAATCATAAACACCAAGAAAAAATGACTGCTTTATAAATGTTCAATAAGTACATATTGATTTATTTGTATAATTTGTTTTGAACCATTCTTTTGCCAGAAGTTTAGAGAAAAGAAATCATGGCTGAATTTGAATATATAGTCTCATATGTTGCATATATATATATATATACCTAGCTGTAAAAGGAGATTTAAAAAAAAAAGAAAGAAAAGCACTTACTTTGCAGAGTTGTTGAGGAACAAATGAGGTACGAAAAGCACTTTGCAAACCTTAAAATTTTCAATTTTCATTTTAAAAATGATTTGCGTCCAGATATTTAACATTGTATTTATAGGGCTTAAGACTGAGTTCAGAAATCATCACATACAAATAACTTTACAACTGAGTAAACTGTAGAGCATAGAGATTCAATGATTGCTCTAAAGTTACCTGCATGGTAAGAAATCAGAGCCAAGGTTCAAATCCAGGTCTTGTGACTCCAGATGTAGGGATCTTCCTGCTATATTCTAGCTGCCTGCATTTGATATCAAGTAGACCCAGTTAAGTTATCCCTAAAAATGTGTACCCTAACATGATCTGTCAATGATGTTATAAGAAAGATGCTTCTATTTGTTCGAATAATGTAATAAATATCTTCCAAGATTTTTTCCAACCCTAAGATTCTAAAATCAACAATTAACCTAAAATACAGCATTTAAACTGTACAATAAAACAAAAATTGAGCAGAATTGATCAGAATAGGTAAAAATGTTCTGTTTCCTATGAAAATTCAAAGCCCTCTTCAAAAATGATTCAAAAGTAAATGAACTTTGGTTATTCATACATGTTTCTAATTAGAGGGTGGGTATGAAGAGACAAAGGAAGAAAGATGACTATTTTCCATGAACAAAGCTAGTATGCTTTAGTAGACAAAGAATCTTTGTAAAAGGATTTTCTTTAGCAGAGTATAATAGTCATGTATATAATAAATCATGAACTATAAATTTTTATAGTTCAAGAAATCTGGTTTCTAGTCTTGGGTCTTCAATGAACTAGCTGAGAGATCTTTGGCTGGGTCACTTAAGTTCTCTAGGCTTATATTTCCACACATGTAATATGAGGAAATTAAAATATGATCTCAAAAATTCCATCTAGCTTTCATATTTTCTGACATCATCTGCTGGACAAAGGCTCAAATGGAGATAGCTGATCTGGAAAGAGCACTTGTAATGTCAGGTTGTAAGAGATGTTGTAAGGAAAATCTTTAATCCTTTATATGAGTACTCTCAGTAAACTTGATGATAATAGTTAATGGATGTTTGTCATATGGGGCATTTTCCATGGAGATGGGCATTAGCCCTAGGTACTTCATAAAAGAACATAAGGGAATTGCTCTGATTGCTCCTCATTAACTGATGCTGCCTCCAAGATAATGGAGCCACTGAGAATCAGTAGAGATAGATTGACTTTAGGAGTTGTCCCCTGTATTTTCTGTAAGAGTATGCTGAGAAATATCTTACTCTTTTTTGTCTTTCCCTCTTCAAGAGTTTTCTCTTTCTTAAACTTCCAGATATAAGTGCATTCAGAGCATTAAGGTTTCAGGAAAATTATTTGTCCCTCTATCTTCCCTCTTAGCAGGAATCTGAAAATAATAAGTGATTTGTTGGGAAAAATGTTTCTAGACCTAAAATTAATAAATACCTGTTATTTTGTTTTCTATTTGAGTAGCAGATACAGGTAGCATTAAGATGGATATTTCCAGCCTTAGAAAATTTCTAATGCATTAGTGTTAGCATGTGAATTTTTTTTTTTTTTTTTTTTCCTGAGGCTGGGGTTAAGTGACTTGCCCAGCGTCACACAGCTAGGAAGTGTTAAGTTTCTGAGATCAGATTCCAACTCAGGTCCTCCTGAATTCAGGGCTGGTGCTCTATCCACTGCTCCACCTAGCTGCCCCAACATGTGAATTCTTAATTTGGATAGTAGCTAAATAGTGGCCACTAAATGGGAAACTTTAAAAGTATGTTTTGCTGAAAAGAAGTAGCTCTTCTATGCCCTAAAATTGAAGAACCGAAGAACATATCTTGACATATGGAGCTAAGTATTGTGAACCTTGCCAACCTTTTTTGATATTTATGAGTGGTTAGATAATAAAGGGCCAAAATGAATGGGAAGTATTTGGTAAATAGACATAAAATGTCTTTATTTTGAGGGAGAGACTAATTAAGTTCACAAGCCTATGTTTTCCAGGATTTTATTGTTATTGATCAATCATTTAGTTGTGTCTGTGATTTTGTAATCTTTTACAGGTTTTTCTTGGCAAAGATACTGAAATGGTTTGCCATTTTCTTTTCTAAGAAACCAAGACAAATTGACATTGTGACTTGTTCAGAATCACATAGTTGGTGAGTATCTTAGGCCCAAATTTGAACCCAAGGCTTCCTAACTCTAAGTCCATTGTTCCATCTACTGAATCATCTAGTTGCCTTTGGAGTCTTATAGGCTCAACTCCCTCATCCCTCTTTTTAAAATATGGTCTCTATTGTTTTCCTTGGACTTTCAAACACAATTAGCAATAGCTGAACTGCCATCACACTAAATGTCACAAAGAGATCAAGTAACCCTAAGGACCACAGGGATAGTAGCTCTGCCTCACACCATTGCCCAAACTTTCAGCCTGGATCCTAAATCCACAGTTCAAGGAAGCAACCTGGTGACTTCCTTCCTGACTTAGCAGCAGCCACAGTGAGTAGAGACCTAGAAAAGAAAGATATCACCCACAAATTCTTTGGTACAAAGAAAGATGTCATCCCCCAAGTTCTTTGGCACAACCAAAATTCAATCAGCAGAATCCAAAAGCAGAGACCAATATGGTTTTATTAATGGTAATTAAATGTAAGAAGATACATAATCCTTTGCTTTGCTACTTGAATTTAGAGACAATCTGACCATTCCCTCTTATTTGAGGGAATGTTGTCTCCTCCATTAAAATGTGAATTTCTTAAGAGTAGACGACTTTCCTTTTCTATTTGTATTCCCAGAGTGCAATATTATTCTTTGCATACAGTAAGTACTTAATAAATGAATTTTCTTCTAGGCATGTTGGAGCATTTTTCTAATCCCTATTACTTATAATGTTGGATTTCTTGAGTGCAATAATTCTGAGCTGAGACACTGATAAAGCTGATAAGGTTAGCTCACTATGTTTGGCACTAATCTGGTGAGACCCTGGAAGTAATAGTGGTGGAGAACACCAGGCTTACTAAGAATTTTTTAATGCAATCTGGTCAGAAGCTGAGTGGGCCAAAATTCATTCTAAATAAGAAACGAGGATCAAGCAATAAGTACCCATTCCTATTTTACCCTGGCTGAGATAGAGACAGTCTAGATAAATTTTATTTTGAGATAGAGATAGATTTATTTCATTCATTCACAATAAGTTCAGTAGATTATTCCAGTGTTTTATATTTATGTATTGTTCATGGCCCCTTGTGTTGCCTGAATCATAGGCAACACAAATTTTTAAGTTTTTTTGACTTTTTTTTGTCCAATTCTTTTTTTCAGTTTGAAATTTTCTCCCTCCTTCACTCCCTTGCATGTACTGTCATGTGCATTTTCTGTAGTGGGTGAAACAAAGCCTAGTCCATATCTGATAGCCAGTGTATATTATCTGACTATGTAGGCTCATTACTTACATTAGAGGATAATGAACTTAGACAGAAATCACATGCAAGTTTACTCAGGATATTTTACAAGCATTTTTGATAGGGACATGAGTCAAGAAAAGGCCCATATTCTGTTCTGGGTCACAGTTCCAGGGTACAGAGGAACTCTAGTGATTGATCATTCTCCAGACTTGCTCACTAGAGGATTTTTGGTTGGTCATGGATGAAGAGTGAAGGGGGGGAACTCCCAAAGATAGTCAAATAGGAATCCATTTATTCAAAATTTTCTCAGCCTTTTATATCCTAATACACTTATGCAACTATAGCACACAATTAACTATAGGATATTGAGCATGCAGGACCATATAAACAACTTGCTATTGTGTACAGATGTTTCCTTGCCACTTTAGTGTAACTGCTTCAAGTATAACATAGGTTGTCATGCCCCCTGACTTCTCAAAAAGACTGAAATACCCCTAAGAAGGATGGGGAACCAAACCAGACATATCAGCAGGGTTCCTTTTATTGGGCTAAAGGGTCTTATACCTTGTCCAGGATTCCCCACCATCTGTGGCTCTCTACTGGTTACAGGGCAGCAAGACCCTGTGCATAGTTCCAAAGTATAAAGGAGACCACATAACCCCTAAAAACTATCATTATTAGGCTATAAACAGGAGTTTATCTAGACAAAAGGCACGGTCATGTGTCAATTTTGTTAGAATGATCTCAAAAAATTAAGAAAAAAGGAGGTATTAGGGAAAATGGGGAAAATATAAATGGGGAAAATTAATTTTCCCATAAAATAGATAAGAAAAGAAGAGCTTTTACAATGGTGGTGGGTATGGGGGTGGCAGACAAAATCTGAACTGCACTACCTCACTTTCATCACAACTGATTCAAGAGGGGAGACTACACACACACACACACACATACACACAATATGTATAGATAGATAGATATAGATATAGATATGTATTTATGTATGTATGTCATTTGCCCAAGAGGGAAATAAAAGAGGAAGGGGACAATGGTGATAATAGGGGAAGAGAAAGTAGGGCAGATTAAAGGAGGCAATAGTTAGAAGCAAAATAGACTTTTGAAAAGAGAAATAGGGATAGAGACAGACAGAAGAAAATGGGATGGAGGGAAAGACATAGTTTGTAATCATAATTGTGAATATGAATAGAATGAGTTCAGCATAAAACAAAAGCAAATAGAAGAATAGATTAGGAATTAGAATCCAACAATATGTTGTTTACAAGACACACAAACAGAAACACACATAAGGAATTAAAATAAAGGACTAGAGCAGAATCTAATATGCTTCAATGGAAGTAAAAGGAAAAAAAAAAGAAACAGAGTTAACAATCATGATTTCAGACAAACCAGAAATTAATCTAATTTTCAAAGATAATCATGGAAACTACATTATATTAAAAGGTACCAATGACTATATCAAATATTTCTATAGCAAGTTTCTTTGACAAAGGATTCATTTCTCAAATATACACTGAGAATAGAGTTGAGTAAAATTTATGAAAATAAGACCCATTTGATAACTGATAAATAATCAAAGAATGTAAACAGGCAATTTTCAGAAGAAGAAATCAACACTGTCTATAGTAATATGGGGGGAAATGCTCTAAATCATTATTGATTAGAGAAATTCAAATTAAAATAATTCTGAGATGCCATCTCACATCTATCAGAAATAGTAAATGCTACAGGAAATGCTAAAGTAAAAATAGGTTCTATTGGTAGAATAATGAACTGGTCCAACAATTCTGGAGAACAATTTGAGAACAATTTGGAACTATGCCCAAAGGTTATAAAAATAGTCAATACATTTTGACCCAGCAATACCACTACAAGGTCAGTATTTTAGAGATCAAAGAAAAATATTTATATAAATAAGAATAGTTATAGAAGTTCTTTTTGTGATGGCAAAGAACTGAAAATTGAGGAGATATTCATCAACTAGGGGGATATCTAAACAATTTGTGGCATATGGTTGTGATGAAGTACTATTGTGCTATAAGAAATGACAAGGAAGATGATTACAGAAAAACACGGTATGACCTATATGAACTGATGCAAGATGAAATGAGAAGAACCAAGCAATCATTGTGCATACTAACAGCAATGTTGTAATGATAATCAGCTGTGAAAGTCTTGCTGTTTAAATCCAAGACAATTTCTAACTCATGATGAATAAAAATGGTATTCACTACTAAAGAGAGAACTGATGAATTCTGAGTGCAAATTGAAGTACAATTTTCTCATTTAATTTTCTTTCTTTTCTTGAAATATGGCTAATATGGAAATATTACATGATTTCACATGCATAATTGATATATTGCTTGCTTTCTTAGTGGGGGAGAAAGGACTGGGAGGGTGGTAGAGAATTTAGAACTGAAAATTTAAAAAGAAATGACTGGTAAAATAAATAAAAAAATAATTTGACCTAAAAGGAGCAGAGGTAGGAATAGTACTAGTAGAACAGAAGTTCTGGGAAAGGAAAGATTATTTTTGTCTATCTCCAATTCCGTGTACATATTACCAACTTTTAATTTTTTTATTAAAACAATTTAATTACATTAAAATTCTATGATTCTAAAGTGTTAGAGATCTGTCTTTGACACTCTTAGGCACTAGATTGTTATATCCTAGTCAATCATTGCCTGTTTATCTCTATTCATTTGATGATCTTTTTGTTGAGGTAGTTGCAAGTTGTGTTTTAACATTAATTGAGTGCTGTTTGCCTCCTCTGTCAACACTGGCTCAACTCACCACAACTATTCTATACTGCATTTGTTTTCAGTCAGTTAATGGTAATCTTTTCTCTCCTGGAATGACTAGCTCTGGCCCATGCTATCTCTACTGGGAAAGACATCATTCTAGGTAAACGGCCCTGCTCTCCTATATGTCCCAAATCTTCGAAACTATTCAAATCCTTTTTATTAGATGAAATTCACAGATGATGGAATTTAATTCATGGTCTCACTATTGAGCTACTGGTTTTTCAGATTTTCTTGGAACCCTTAGTAACTAAGATCATAATGGAAATTGTTGATAGACTATATAGATTTTACCCAATTTTTTTTTTGTCTATGGCAAGATTTGGCGAACATTTTTACCCATGCTTTCTGAATACACTTATATCTATATGCATACTTGCAAATTAAAACTGAAATATCAGGCAATTAGTGTGAGCAGTGTGCTAAATGCTAAAAAACCTGTCTGACACCTCACTTATATTGATGATTGATCAAAAAAATAATAGATTGTATTTGAGTGATTATTTCTGGTTTAATTCTCATGGCTTACTTCCATGAAGGTCCTCATGTAGAATTTAAAAAGAAAAATAAGAATATGTACATATGTATCATTTAAATAACACTGTAAACTTAACAAAGCCCCTTATGTATCTTATATCATTTGATTCTTGTGACAGTCCTATAATATTATCAGCATTCCAATTTTATGTTGAGAAAACAAGATGAAAGAAATTAAATGACTTTCCCTGAGTCATTCAATTATTAGATGTCTGAGTCAGAATTCAAATTCAGCTCTTTTCTGACTCCAAATTCATTATCCTCTTCAAAGTGTAATTTAGCTGCTTCTGATATTAAAATATTACTAATTAGCACAGAGAACAAAAAAGTGAAGACAAGAAAGTCTTATCACTTTTCCCAGGCTTTTAAACACTACCTGCAGCTAATGAGGAGGAAGTCATTAGCAAATCCAGAAAAAAAATTCCTAAAAGAAAGGCAAAAACCTATCAGCATTGTCTTAAAATTTATTTATTACAGGCTATTTAATACATCTATTCCAATAAACTTGAAAGCCAAGAATTCTTAAGTACTTTGGTTGGCTGGTGCTTAATTAAAATAATATGGCATTTTTCTCTGGAGAACAATTCTATATCTTTGGTCTGAAACATGACTTTTATAACAATGAAATGTTACAAGTACTGCATTTGGCATTCATAAACATAGGATTCCTAAAATCTCCATGTGGTAGTTACCGGCTCAGTTCCTGTATCATGCTGTAACAACTTAACTAAAAGGTAAAATTTACTGCACAGATGCAGATTATGATGGTTATTTTTGTATGATCTATAATATTGTTAACATTAAGGTTCATACAAATATAACTCATTCTGGCATTGAGATTCCAATTACCCAAAAACACTTACCAAGATCCATTGTTTGGAGAGAAATCTAATGAAATGGTAAGGCTAGAAGTAGCTCCTGAAATGAAATCAGAGAAGATTCTCCCTTCTTTAAGATGTTCTCCATTGTTTGGAGAGAAATCTAATGAAATGGTAAGGCTGGAAGTATCTTCTGAAATGAAATCAGAGAAGATTCCCTTCTTTAAGATGTTCATTGAATGGATATAAAACAACTGTAGTCATTAAAATAAGGACTTTATTTTGATGAGACTCAATTTCAATTGACTCTTATGATGTTTCTTTCTACTAAATAGAACAACTGTAACAGTGCATTGTGAGATTATATACGTGGATAGGTGGCCAGTTGAGAGACAGAGACAGAGAGACAGAGACAGAGAGAAAGAGAGAGAGAGAGAGAGAGAGAGAGAGAGAGAGAGAGAGAGAGACAGAGAGACAGAGACAGAGAGACAGAGACAGAGAGAAAGAGAGAGACAGAGAGACAGAGAGACAGAGAGAGAGAGAGAGAGAGAGAGAGAGAGAGAGAGAGAGAGAGAGAGAGAGAGACAGAGACAGAGACAGAGAGACAGAGAGAAAGAGAGAGAGAGAGGAAGAGAAAAAAAATGAGAACAGATTCTGGATAGCATACCAGGTGTTCTCTCTCTCTCTCTCTCTCTCTCTCTCTCTCTCTCTCTCTCTCTCTCTCTCTCTCTCTCTCTCTCTCTCTCTCTTTCTTTCTCTTCTCTTCTTCCCCCTTTTCTCTTTATCTCTCTCTCTCACCATGTGTTTGTGTTTGTGTATGCAGTGATCTCCTGAAGCTGCTAACCTCATCTTTTATCACATTTATGTCATCTCAAGTTTTGCTGAAACCATACTGTTTGTCAATTCCTGCCCCACAATAGTACTCCATCACAATCATGTACCACAGCTCATTCAACTATTTCCTGTTGACAAACATTCCCATCCAATGCAACCACAAAAAAGAGCTTGCTATAACTGCTTTTGTTAATATAGGTAATTTTCCTTTGATTTGTTTATAAGACAGTCCGAATAGTATTATTGGGTCAAAGTAATGTACAATTTTATAGCCCTTTTGGCCATAGTTCCAAAAAGTTCTCTAGAATTGTTTGGCCACTTCACAATTCCATCAACAATATATTATTTTTTTCATATACCCTCTAACATTTTTGTTGTTGTTGTTGTATTAACCAATCCTAGTGTGAATTGCTACTTGGAGTTATTTTAATTTGCATTTCTCTAATCAAAAGTTATTTAGAACATATTTTCACATGACTATAGATAGTTTTTATTTTGTCTTTTGAAAATAGTTTACTCATATACTTTTTATCATTTATCAATGAATGTATAGAATTAAAGAATACTAATATTTCTTGTGTGATGGCTTATAAAATCCATTTTAGGGCTGCTCATCCACCTTTGGTGTGTACCTTTTATTCAACTCTCACCTGTTGCTCCAAGAAGCTGTAAAATTCACAGTATCCACACCCTAGGAAAATCATTTAGGCAGATGGGCTAAACTAGGTTGAGGATGTCGATAAGCCTCAAACCTGTAGATGGGTTAGGGGAATGTCTACCCCAAGTATGTGAACCCTCTGTGTAATGGGTAGATGAGAACAATTTGTTCCAATGGCCATGAAGGCAACTGAAGTAGGCATTGTGGAGTGTTTAGAGTTTGCTCAAACATTTAGACAAAAAAAATCATCTACTGCTTCCTGAATCATCATCAATCATCTTGACTTTTGTCACGGAATTCAAATGGCTCTAGAAGAAAGAGAGAGGACAATTTAATGCAACTTAAATCCAATTTATGCATCATCTATGCTTTCTCAAATCATGCAATTCCTTTCTATATTTCATGAGTATTTGTAGCCAAAAAAATTGAATACTATCATATAGTGGTCATGGTACTTATGAGAAGTTTCTGCATACTTGTTTAAGTTCTTCCTGAACAACAAATATATATTCTTTAGTTTATCTTATATGTTTTATTCTAGAAGGAAACTGTACCAATGTTATCTATGTCACTTCTTGGTCATGTCCCTATTCAATAAAGTCCAGTGACTTCCTATCACTTTCAGTATAAAATATAAAAATTTTTTTTCTTATTCTCTATAAAATTCAAAGTCTTTCATGACATGACACCCCTTTTACTCTTCTGGTCTTCTTATACTTCACACTATCTTCATTTTCCCATAATATATTCTGAAATTGAATAATATCGACCTTCTTGCTGTTTCTTGAACAAGACATTCCATCTCCTGACCCTGGGCATTTTCCCCAGTAATTTCCATATTTAGAATGTTTGCCATCCTCATCTCTGCCTCCTGGCTCCCCTGACTTCCTTCAAGTCTCAGTTAAAAATCTCATCTTCTACATTTTTAAGGGGATAGCACTCAGTGCTTAGCACACTTCCCACATAGTTGATCCTTAATTAATTTTTTTTGGCTAACTTTCCTGACTCCAAATGTCCTGGGAACAACCAATGCTGGTCAGAAGGTAGAGCCCCAATTTTATTTTTTTTTGGTTTGTTTGTTTTGTTTTGTTTTGTTTTTTTAACAGTTTTTATTTACCAGATATATGCATGGGTAATTTTACAGCATTGGCAATTGCCAAACCTTTTGTTCTAATTTTTCCCCCTCCTTCCCACACCCCCCCCCAGATGGCAGGTTGACCAATACATGTTAAATATTTTAAAGTATAAATTAAATACAATATAGGTATACATGTCCAAATAGTTGTTTTGCTGTACAAAAAAATAATCAGACTTTGAAATAGCCTGTGAAGGAAATAAAAAATGCAGGAGGACAAAAATTCTATGTAGTAGTTCATAGTCATCTCCAGAGTTCTTTTACTGGGTGTAGCTGGTTCAGTTCATTAATTACTGCTCTATTGGAACTGATTTGGTTCATTTCATTGTTGAAGAGAGCCACATCCATCAGAATTGATCATCATATAGTATTGTTGTTGAAGTATATAATGATCTCTTGGTCCTGATTATTTCACTCAGCATGTAAGTCTCTCAGATCCCAAGTTTTGAAAGGAATAAAAACGATAAATATTAAAACTCAATCATGTGAATAATTTTAGTATAAATTACATTGGTAAGCTGAAGAGTATCAATTATTGTTTTCTAATGTACCAACTTTGAAATTATAATAGTGGCCTAAGAAGTAAATGGGTAAACAAAAAGTATGTTATTTTTGTTTTAAACATATTAAAACTGCCTACATACAGGAAGTACTTTTGGTTTTCAGAATGTTACTTTTGATGAAAACTGTGAACACAAAATATATATCCTCTTGATTGCTAAGCAGTTTCTCTCATTTACTTATTGCATGGTTCTAGAATTATAAATGCTAATCTTTAAATGCAATATCCAATTCTCAGGGGAAAAGTATAAACATTTAATGAAATAGAAGACTTTCAAGCATTCCTAATGCCCAAACTTTACTCTTATCAGGATTGGCTCAAAGACAGATATATACACTCAGAGATAAAAATCTGTCACCCTCCAGGGAAGTAAGACACTTTTTAGCATTCATTTTTATAAGATTTTGAATTCCAAATTTCTTTCTCTCCCTCTTTTATGTCCCCTCTTCCAAAAGTGTTAGATTATTTGAAATAGATCACATACAAAAAACCCATAATTCCATATTAATCACCAAAGGGGAAACAGGTCAAAAGAAAAAACAAAACAAAAACAAAAGAATAAAATAAAATATATGTTTCAATTTGCACAGAGTCCATCAGTTCTTTATCTGAGTATAAATAGTCCTTTGGACTAATCTTAGATCATTGTGTTGCTGGAGTTGTTTTGGAAGGATCTTTTTCTTGAAGTAATCAGTAGATTATTTGAATGCCTATTCTGCCCTCTGATTCTGGGATATTAGGACATTTTTTTCCTTGATAATTTCTTGAAAGATGTTGTCATACTTAGTTCTTTTTAACAATGAGGTGATTTTGACTAGTTCGAATAGACTTATGATGGAGGATGGAGAAAGCTATCTGCATCCAGAGAGACAATTATGGGGACTGAATGTGGATCACAACAATATTTTCACCCTTGTTGTTGTCATTGTTTTCTTGCTTATTTTTTGTTGTTATTGTTGTTGTTGTTGTTGTTGTTCTCATTTTCTTCTACTTTTTAAAAAAAATAATTCTTCTCCTTTTTGATCTGATTTTTCTTGTGAAGCATGATAAATCTAGAAATATCTTTAGAAGAGTTGCACAAGTTTGACCTATATTGGATTACTTGTTGTCTAGGAGAGAGGGCCAATTGGGAGAGTGAAAAATTTGCAAGGATTTTGCAAGGATGAATGTTGAAAACTATCTTTGCATGTATTTTGAAAAATAAAAATCTATTACCTAAAAAAAAGATACTCTCCAAGTTCTCTGTTTTATTGTGCTTTTCAGGTAAATTAATGATTCTGACATTGTATATCCTGAATCTATCTTCCAGATCAGTGGCTTTTCCAATGAGGCATTTCGTATTTTCTTCTTTTTTCATTGTTTTGAATTTATTTGATTGATCCTTGATGTCTTGAGACATTAGTTTCCATTTTCCCAATTCTATTGTTAAGGAATTGTTTTCCTCAGTTAGTTTTTGTGCTTCCTTTTCCATTTGCCCAATTCTATTTTATATGAGTAGTTGTTTTCTTTTTCCAAGTTGTTGACTCTTTTTCATAATTCTCTTGTATAGCTCTCTCTCTTTTTTTTTTCCTGAGGCAATTGGGGTTAAGTGACTAGCTAGGAAATGTTAAATATTTGAGGCCAGATTTGAATTCAGATATTCTGACTTCAGGGCTGGTGCTCTATCCACTGTACCACCTAGCTCTCCCGCTCTGATTTCTTATCCTAAATTTTTTTCTACCTTTCTTATATGATTTTTAATCTCCCTTTTCCCAACTCTTTCCCTTTTTCCAACTCTTTTTTATTTATTTATTTATTTGTTTGTTTGTTTGTTTGTTTATTTATTTTCTGAGGTTGGGCTTAAGTGATTTGCCCAGGGTCACACACTAGGAAGTGTTAAGTATCTGAGGCCAGATTTGAACTCTGGTCCTCCTGAATGGTGCTCTATCCACTCTGCCCCCGAGCTGCCCCCCAACTCTTTCTTGAGTTATTTTTAAGCTTAAGACCATTCCATTTTTCTTTGGAGCTTTGTCCATAGAAATTTTGACATTGTTGTTCTCTTTTGGCTTCGTCTCTTGATGTTCCCTGTCACTCTATGGTCAGATTTTGTTGTTGTTATTGCTGGGTTTTGCACATCTTTATTTATTTTAGTCTTTTCCCTTTCTTTTCAATTTGAGCTCTGTTCCTGGTATGAAAAGGCATGGTCAGATTTTGCTGTTGTTATTGCTGGGTTTTGCACATTTTCATTTATTTATTTATTTATTTTTAGGCTTTTTCCTTCCTTTTCAATTTGAGCTCTGTTCCTGGTATGAAAGGGCACTGGCTCAGGCTTCTTGTGCCAGGGGCTGTAGACACTGAATGTTTAACTAGTACATTAATATTGCTCTGAACCCCATGGTGGAATCTTCATATACTTAGGGTATGTGGGGGGGGGAACTGGTACTGTTGGAGTCTGTAGAGATCTGACAGCTTATCTGAGGCTGAGCTGGGATTCTAGTGGTGGTATCTAGCTGAGACTAGTGTAATGTATTTCCATTTTTTTCCCAAAAATGCAATGAAACATTGGCAGTCTGGACTCTGGAGGCTACCTGTTTGCCCTGGGTTACCCTCAAACACTTAGTCTATTCCTTCCTCTGGCTATGCTGAAGAATATTGAAGAAAAATGGGTTAGTATTAGCTTTTGCTTGCTCCATTGCACTGGGACTCAGGATCTCCTGCTGGTTTGCTGAGGTTGGGTTTGCTGCTGGCTTGTTAAGGTGTTTCCTGTCCTGTACTGCACTTCTTTTTTACCTGAGTGAGACATATCTTTCTTGCTAATGTTTTTAAGTTTCTGGAACTATAACATTGTTTTACTTGACTTTTTCCTGGTTCTGTTGTCCTAGGATTTATTTGAAGGAGCTATTTTATGGTTTTAGGGAAGTAAATATGGATGTGTTATGGCAATTTATGCTTACTCCACCATTTTGGCTCCCAGAAATCCTCTCTGTGAATTCTTTCAACTAGAATTTTATTACTTATGTTCAGAAATTCTGGGCAGTTTCCTTCTATTATTTCCTGCATTCTTATGTTAAATTTTTTTATCCCATCATATTCTTCTGGGAGTTCTGTGATCCTTAGGTTGTCTTTACAAATTCTGCTTCAAGGTCAGTATCTTTGCTAATTCCAGTTTTTTATCTTCCCCCCACTTGATTTTTCCTTATTCACTTTTTGACTTTGGCCCCTCTGGTAGTGTTTTCTTTAGGAACTGGGTCTCAAAGCACCTCACTCCTTTTTCACAGTGAGCAGTTATTGATTCACCAGCTTAAATCTCCATCCCAAGTAGTCAGAATTTGTCCTAGCTGGATTTTGTGGTCTTTCCCTCAGATTGGGTGCAATATTGAACAACATCATAGTGTCCTCTCTTCAAGTCTTTTCTTGTTCCTTTACTCCCAGTAGTGATTTTACTGAGCTGGTGTCTTAGGGATTATTTTCCCCAGCAGGTTTTTGTTCCTTTAAGACTACAGTCTCCCTAGCTGTCTATTTCTCCCGGGACAATATTCCCCAGCATGGAGTCAGGATTTCTATAGCATTGGAAATAGGGGAGGGAGTGATTCAGCCATGGGATTGAATTTTGTTGTACCATTGTTTGATCCCTCCATCTTTTGGTGCAAAGCCTCACTACTGTTCTACTGTGTGAGGTATGGAAGAGTACTGAATGAGCTCAAGATGAATGACTTATCGTTCAGGGATTTGAGTGTTTTTGTTTTTATCTTCCTTTGGATTCTGAGTATCCATTTGTTTATTGTGTGGCTTGAGAAGTCCTAGAAAGCAGAGAAAGTATATAGTCCTTCATCTCATTGCTCTTATGACCAGGACACTATTTTAAATCCTTTGATTTCTATTTTTGTGTCAGTTTTTAAATATATGCAATTATTATTGCATTCACATAACTTATAATTTTAAAATGCACATATGAGAATGGGTGCTCCTCAATTTCTTACTGATAGGAACACATGATTAAAAAGTCTGGAAACTGCTGTTTTAGAGAGTTTACTGGCATTGAGATATTAAATAAATCACTTAGGATCACATAGATATTATGTGTCAGAAGCATAATTTGAATCCAGAATTTTCTGACTATATACCTGACCTCTATATTATACTTTAGTATTGGGAAATTATTTTTATTTGTTTTCAAGGTAGTGTACCAAGAATAGAAAATTATTGAAAAGCAAATTGCTGTGACATTAAATACATAATTAGAGAGACAGACATAGAGAGAAAGGTATTGTTTTAAAGGTTCTGTATTTACCTCCATACCATGATGAGTCAAGATTCCACACCTAGTAAATACTATGATCAGAACTTGAACCTTTAGATTCCAAGTCCAATGAACTCTCTATAATATAGTGTTGTCACTAAATAACTATGACACCAAAATATCTCCAATTTGAGATAAAGTACAAAAACAAAATAATTAAATTGAATTGAATTTCAGAATATGATCATTAGATTACCCCCCCTGCAATTTTAGGGAAAACTGTAAGTAAATAAACTCAATTTATTTGCATTGCAATTTGATCAAGATATCCATGTGGACAACCATATGCTTTCAAAGCACTGTGCTAATTAAAATCTGTGACTTTCAGTTTATTACTTGAAACATTTGACAAAGTTGGCCAAAAGCAATGGGAACATTTATGACATCTTGGGAACCACTTTCCAAGAAAGTGTCTATTTCTGAAGCTGGGTTGAAGAAAACTACAAAATCTTCTATGTTTTAGAAAAGTGATAAGAAAGTCAAAATATCAGATGTCTATTTGAACTACGCCTTTTCCTAACCTGCTATTATCTAACAAAGGCCAAGACATATAAAGACAGGTTAATTCACTTAATTAATGTCATATTTAGGGAAATAGTCATTGTTTTTATATCTTTTTTTTAAAAATTGATTTCCTACAAATAACTAAAAAGTTGTGTCAGTATTTCTGGCTCCTTTCCTCGGTATACTTCCATGATTCTGTCACATTATATGATTTTAAAGAAAGAAGAAAATGTAATGAGAATATGCTGGTATAAATTACACAGATTTCCAAAGAATACAGAAAGCAGTGGTTAAGTAATCTTCCTTGATTGCTGTCTGAACATAGACTTTTATTGAATTTCAAGATAAATGATAGCTCAATATTTTGGGCTGCTTACCAGCTTAGGCAAGTATTCAACAATAATTACATATAAAACTCTGAAGCTTTTTAACTAACCCAGGAGATATTGTTCTGCAGACTTAAATTATAATGAGGCTGGAATCCAAGATTTTTATTTTGTGGGACCTTGGCTAAATAATTCAAATCACTTGAAGATTTCAATTGTTCCATTTGTAAAATGGGAATTTAATTAATTTCCATTTTCTAGTTTAAATTCTGGGGCAAATTAATTCTTTATATTCTCCAGTAGTAAAGTCCTGCTAATGGAGCATATTGTACTCAATCTACTTCTTTATATAATACCAATCTAAAAAATTCCTTACATTACCAAACTTTTCTAATTATATCCCTTCATTTTTGTTATTTAAATGAAAATCTGGATCTTTCCTCAATATATTACATCACATGCAAATATCTTGCCTTAAATCCATCAGACTCCTATGATCATAAGAAAGTGTAGAACATTTTCAGATCATCTTTATTCTAACTAATATCACTCTTCTTTTGAAATCTATTAACCTACCTATACTACTATCCCTTTCCCCCCTCATCCTTGCAGAAATTATTTTCCTACTTCACTACTATTTTTCTAACTTTATTAATTACCTTAGTGTCAGGTATTAAGTACCTAGCACCAGGATTAAAATTTTCCTCTCCATTTTAACTCGTGGTATCATCTGTGATTTCTTCAACATTCACATTGATCACCTAGTGACATTATTCTTTAACCTGTTCTATTCTTAGAACCTTCTTTTCCATCACAAACTTCTCACTGATATTATCAGTCTTAGAGCTCATCATGTCTTTTCTCTACATCTTCCTTTTGTAAGTCTCATTAATTACCAAGAACTTGATTACCAAATCTACACTCATGTTCCTGATCTTCTTAACTCTAGTCCAACATCCAATATTGCTTACTGAACATATGATTTCATGGTTTACTAGCATCAAACTCAATATGTCAAAAATAATTAACAAAAAACATTACAGCTAAATTAACACTGGTTTTAGAGCCTTAGTTCAAATTCTACCTTTGGCCAATTTCATAACCTACCTAATCATAATTTTCCTCATCTGAAATGAAAAGGGTCTATGAGATCCCTTTCAACTACAGACCAATGATCCTAGAATTTATAATCTTTCCTTCTAAACCTGCCATTTCTTCCCACTCCATCATTTTAGTCTTTCAGATTAAAGACAGCTTTCCATCTTTATAGCCTTGGGATTATATGTGCTACTTCTCCCCTTACTGCAATTGATGAATGAATATAAAAGGATATATATATATATATATATATCCTTTTATATTCATTCATCATATATGCATTATATATATGTATATAATATGCTTACCATGTATTAAGCACATTGCTATGTTATGGGTATAGAAATATGAGTAAAGAAGTAAAGTGGTCCTTGTCTACAAGGAGCTTACATTGTAATAGAAGAAGATATAGTGTATTTAATGGCATGATGGCAAGGGAGGCGTGTTTTGATAGTGTTCATTTGATTATTTTTTTAACAGAGTTACAAAGCAGTGGAGTAAAAAAGGAAGAAGTTTTAGAATATCACAGATTTGGAGACATGAAAGTGTCTTCAACGATAATATAATTCAAGTCATACATAAAAGAATCTAAATTATACATTGTTGTTTGTCCTTTGTTCTTAAAGAGGACTATGATATCAGGAAGGTGATGCCATGCTATGTAAGTAAGTTGGATTTAAATGAGCATAGGCTGTGCAAAGTCATCAGCTTCACCAAGTCATCTGGCTGTACTAGCAAGATATAGATCAGATGATTAGAGATGGCCCTGGATGCAGTAGGAGACCTTGGCCTTTTTAACCTAAGGTCCTTAACATGTCTGGGTTCCACTGAGGCAATGACCAGATAAGAAATGAAGAAAACAATGACCTCTTTTAACTAGACCAAAAAAAAAATCCAATCTAAGAGAGAGAGGGTTTCTGGCCAACACAGAAATAATTGCTATTTACATTTACATTCTGAATCCATCTGGTCCCAAACATGGGGCCTCTTGTTGTGATGACTGAAACTATGAGAATCAATTCCCCAAATCAATCAATCAACAAACATTTATTAAGTACTTACTGTGTTATAGGCAATGTGCTAAATAAGGGATGTAATACAAAGAATGATATAATTTCTTTTAAAATCAGAAAATATAGAAAGACAAAGCCTGATTCTTGGGGAATGCCTAGAGATGGATATCAGAAAGATAAGGATTCATGACTATCAAAGCAGAATAATTTCTTAGGGAGTACCTTGTCCATTGCTCTCATTTTACAGATGAACAAACAGTAATCCAGAGAGAGGTTATGTGAGCTTCCTCAAGTCACTGAGCTAATTAGTACTAAAACTAGCACTGCAATTCAAAACTCATCATTCCCAACCATATGCCATTTACACTGCCCCACAGAGTATAAGTAAAGGATGTTTTGATAGTTGGAAAGAGGTTTGGGGAGGACTTCTATATTTTTAAAAAATACAGAAGCTAAGAAAGGAAAGATTTTCAGGCAGGAGGGAGTGGTCCATACATGTATTCTTTGTTAACATCCCAAATAATTGTTTAATATTAGAATATTTAGAAGACTACACAAAAAAGGAAAAATATTATTTCAATGATTTCCTTAAAAATAGTATGAAAGAAATTAACATAATCTAAAAGGTAATCATCAAATGTGTATAACATGTTCATTTTTTAATGTACAAAGAATAGAGAGTTTTGAAGGCAGTATTTGAAAGATTATCTCTCTCAAAACCACTACCTACTATCATTACCACTTAGTTGGGCAATGACATCTAGAGTTTAATTTGTATTATTCAAACTTGTGTTGATGGATGCACTACTTTTGTGTCTTCACTTATAAGGTGACCTATTTAAAGAAAGAAATTAAATAAATTAGCCATATTCTGTTTACAAGGATAATATATACAGCTGTGCATTTTCTGTCTTTAAATTGGCTAACCGGGCAGTTTAAAAATCTCAGTACTGCCAACAGTTGCTGCCAACTACATCATTGCTTAGGCTAACATTAAAAAAACATAGTACGGAAAAATAAAGTTTACAATCTACAAATGATAACTCATGAGGTGGGAAGTTCACTATCAATACTTCCTCTTGTTTTCTCAGTAAAATGAGGTCAGAGTCTAATAGAGGGTTAGGGCTTTGGAATAAGAGTCTGTTATGGATCCAAGCCACTAGAGACTCATCTCAACTGACCCTTCACTCATCACTTTACAGGAAGGCCAATAATATGTGTAAAGGAATGATCTCAATTGCATTTCTATTGTTATTTCAGGCCATGCATGAGCAACTCTAGATAAATCACAGGCTTGTACAAATTTTGGCACTGATTTCATAATAGATCTAGTGATGGTCATTTATATTTATGGGGCAGATATTGTGAGTCCTTCTGTAGGGTGTGGTCTCCTATTTCTGCATAAAGAGATAGACAACTTATAGTTATAGCATTTCTTGCTTTCTTCTTTCAGACTCACTTCTTTCAAGAGATCTGATCCAATCTAAACCTAAACTGACCTGTACAGAAAGTCAAATTAAAAATCTATGTAGACTTGGTAAATTGCCCAGGTTCAATGGTAGATGTCAGAAACAGGATTTGCTTTTAAATCTACTGAGTTTCCAGGCTGTTTTTCTATCCACTGTGCTATGCTGTCTCTATCTAAAATTAATTCAAGGTAACGGTCAGGGAATGCACCAGCAACTTTAGAGTAGAGAAAGGACTAATGCTAAAGGTAGGGTATTTTTTGAGATGAGCTTTGAAGGAGACTTAAGATTCTAAGAAATGGAAGTAAGGAGGAGTCCAGGCATGGGGAAAAAAACTTGAAAAAAGGATTTAGAATGCCATGTATATAGAACAATAAATCCTGTTTTTTCTAGATTGTAGATATTAGATTTCAGTGATGAGCAGGAATTATGGATATATTTGTGATTGGAGGCAAGGATAAGCATAGAATGGGACTAAAGATGTATTCATAAATGTCTAAGAACTGACTCTCAAAAAAGTATACATAACAGTTAAATATGCATTAACCTTTTTCTATCACTTTCTGAAGTTTAGAAAATCAACAAAACAATAAACAAACTTCATGTATATCATTTTTCTATTACTGAAGCATAATTATTTTTGTTATTCAGTTGTTTCTGATTTTTTTGTGATCCCGTTTGGTGTTTTCTTGGCAGGGAATCCTATAATAGTTTTCCATTTTCATTTCAGATCATTTTACAAATGAGGAAAGTGAGACCAACAGGGTTAAAATGACTTGCCCAGGATCACATTGTATATCTGAGGCCAGATTTGAACATCAAGAAAGATAAGTTTTCTTGACTTTAGACCCAACATGCTATCCACTGTACCATCTAGGTGCCCTGTAGATTTTTACATAGGCATGTAGATTTCACATAGATTTCACAAGATATGGCACTATTTTAAATATGCCCTAGCACTATAGGTTGGAATCAATTTCTTCACCCATCAATCACAACAGATAAATATTTAATTTATCTACTTGTAAAGTCATTGCTGCATTAAGTTTTGTTGCATTAGAAAGAAAAGCACTCTGCATTTGGTCCCACTCACTCACCTCAGTTTGGGTTTGAGTTCCAATTATGTCACCACTAGTTAGATTACCTTAGTCAACTCATTTTCCTTCTCTGGTTTTCCATTTCAACTCAAAATTAAAAAGGTTGGACTAGAGGATCTCTAAAAACCCTTCCAGTTTTAATCATCAATTGTTCTTCATACTGAAGCTCTAAAAATCCTGATTTAAAAAATATTCTCATCTTAAATACCAAAAAAAGTAACATTTCTATATACATAGAGGAACTTAAAAGATAATTGTCATGAAACCATTAATATTCATTTTACATCATTTGTTTTTGTCCTCCCCTCCAAGATGCAATTAAGATTAAATAACTTGCCCATTCACAAAGCTAGCAAGTATCTGAGACTAGATTTGAACTCTATCTACTATGCTACCTGATTGTCCCAACCACTTGCTTAAAAAGGTATAATACTTATACACATTGTTTTTTTAAAACTGTCTTTCTTAATTATGCTTCCTTCCCAACTTTCCTCGGCTTTCCTTTGTGTATTTTATTTTTTAAAAAGCTCTTCCTTTGGGGGGCATAATTCTTTGTTCCCTATTTCCCTTGACTTTTCCCCTTATCCCATTGACAGTGAGAAACAATTGCCATTTACACTCATTCTAAGTCATCAGAGTCTTCCCCTCCTAGAATATTTTTTGCAATAATATATTAGGCCATATTTTGTCTTAATTTTTTACTTTGTCTTTAGTCACTGAATGGGTATTGCCTCAGACAAATTGAAACCTGTAAAAGACCTTAATTTAGAAAGGCCAAGATCATCCATTGCATCATAGACCATGGGATTAATTTTTTGTCTTGTTTCTGGATTTCTATGAGTCTGAAAGAGGGAGATTGACCACTTTGTACAGACCCGACTTAAATCTGGTTCTCTTACAGAATAACAGCAACAACAACAACAACAACAAACAATAGCAGCAATGAGAGAGGAAAAAATAAACAAACAAACAAACAAAAAAACTCCTCTTTTACCAAATAGCCAATGAAAATGAATCTACAGTGGCCAAGTCTAAAAATATATGTCTCTTCATTCACCTTGAGTCTTGCTGTCAAGATGGTGAATTAGAAGTTTATCATAAGTTCTCTGGAAACATAGTTGGTAATCAAATTCATCAGAGTTCTTATGTCTTTCAGAGTTGATTTTTCCTTGCAATATTGCTCTTCTCATATAAATCATTCTCCTGATTCTTATCATTTCAGTTGGTGCTGATTCATGATACCCAGGATTTTTTTGAAAGAATTACTAGAGAGGAAAGAGGGAAAGCAGTGTGCCTTTGAATTTTCCAGGTCAGACAACTGTTTTCAAAAGTAAAGGGACAAACCTGCCCTGAGAGTAAAGAAGTTCATAACTGTACTAGTAATCTTTATTTTGTTATACTTAATATATGTTATGTTAGGCAGAGGGAAGATGTGCAAAAAGGAAGAGCAAAAGGAAAGGAAGAAAAGAATAAGGATAGACAAAATTATTTTAAATTGAATGTTGTGGTTAGGAAATATTTTTGGGTAATGCAATCCAACAAGTTCATTTTATTTGTGAATATAACACCCAAATAGGTTAGGTGATTCCAAGTTCACACAGGTATTTAATAGCAGAACAACAATATCAAAGGTCGCTTGATTCCTAGACCACTGAGTCCTAGATTTAATGTCCAAATTTATGACTCGGAGCTTATTGGTAAATATGAAAAATATGTGATTGTTTTCATCCTATTCTGATGGTCCCATCATCTCATGAAGGTTGTATATCCTATGTGATAGAACAGAAAAATATGCTATTATAATTTAGAAGAGAGATGATTGTGTTGAGGAGATGAGAAAAATTTTCATAGACAAGTTATACTTAAAATGGCTTTAAAAATGCATCCAATCTGGAAAGGAAGTAAATCAGATTGGATCTGGGAGACACTAGAAACAAGGAACTAGTTATTTCAATTATTCAGGTATGAAGTGATGAGGGTCTAAATTATAAGGATGATTATGATAGAAAATACATAGCTTTTAGTTAAATAACACTTTAAAGATTTCATGCTACTTAAACAAACAACCTCACAAACCTCATAAACTCACAAAATAAAATGAAACAGTTACAGTGTATAAATTTAAATCCTTTTTACAAGTGAGCCAACTAAGGATCTGAAAAGTGAAATGGCTTGGTAGGAAGCAAGAAACCCTGACCCAGGTCCCATTGAGCCTGTCCTTCCCCTTCCTACTCCAGGTTTTTTGGTTGTACTTTGTCCCTTAGGTCACCTTGATAGACTCATTCAAGTCAAATAAGACTTGGTAATGCACTGAATATATAATGGAGATAGAGAGAGACAGAAAAACACTCATAAAGATAGAGAAAGAAATAGAAACAGAGTTAGAAACAGAGAAAGATCAACAGAGAAACATAGACTGACAGAATAGGTGTGTATGTGTTTGTGTGTGGTGTAGAGACAGAGACACAGATACACAGAGACACAGCAGAGAGAAGAGCATAATTAAGAGTAATAATCAATAACAATCAATAATCAATGGCAATTATAATTTATAAAATTTGAAATAAATATGACTATAAAGTAATTGTGAATGCTCTGGCCTCTCACCCTGTGGTGTGACAGAATTTGCAACATTGATGCTGATTTTTATACATGTTCACACATCCTTAAATTGTTGAAAATAATAGAGATTTTTGACAGACTCCAAAGAGTAGAGGTGACTCAGATCTTTAATGAATCTGATTTCTTGATCTAAATAGGGTGTTTGAAAGAAGACCTTTTGGAAACCAGGAATCCAGTCCTCATAGTTTCAGAGAAGGATATTTTTGTGTGCAGCCATTAAAAATGTTTCTGATATCATTAATGCAAGAAACTTCCTCCGGTGAAGATTGAATCTCTTCAGAAGTTTATAACTCTATGAAGCTTACTATGGGCATCAAAGGGTTAAGTGATATGCCTGATGTCAACCAGTCAGTCTGTATTAGAACTCCAGAATCTGTGGTCAGCTTTCTACCAAATACCCTTCACTGCTTCTTCTGAGTTATTTAACAAATAAAAAAAAAAAAAAAACTGCTCACCCTGAAAATAGTGTTTAATGCCAAGAGAACAGTTCTGTATATAAATGTGTTATGAGACTTCTATTCCTTAAACAGTGATCCAGAACCAATGGCTTTCTCCATTCTGTACTTTGGTACCTGAAATACCTGCTCTCTTCAGTACACATAAAGCTTTCTCCAGTGAAAAGGAGTGTATATAATAAATGCATTATGGATAGAGAAACCAGCTGTTTGAGTTTATGAAATGTCTCAAATTATTTTTCAAATATTTTGGATTAGATAAAAACCCAACTAGGTTTTGCCAAGAACTTTTCCCCCTTAATTTTTGAAATCATGTGCAATTTTCAAGAAATTTACTCCATATGTTTCTGGTTCATTTACACTTAAATCATCAAAATATTGCTTTTTAAAGAGCTATTTGATGTCTCTGAAATCCTTTGAATTAATTCAGCATGCTTTTTGTGCACATTGTGTTAAAATGATGATTTTGTTTAACAGTAAGAAAAAAAAGGCTTGCACTACAGAATGGAGTTTGATTTGAACCCCAGAGTTTGTGAGTAGATGTTAGTTTTAAATCAAGCCAAAATAGTTGTGTGTGTGAGTATTTATATGTAATAATGAGTTTTCTAAACCTAATACATCACATACTAATAAATCAGACCTTCTCTGTACTGTGGTCAGAAAGGCTGCTACTTGGCATTGAGAGTTGATCACAGAGAAAAGTTTCTACTTTGCAAGAGTGCATTTTTAAAGAATAGCCCAAACATCTATCTTCTCTCTTTCCCTCTCTGAGGCTGCTTCCTCATCTCACCAGTGATAATCTTTCGACAGATTTTTGAACTGCAAAAATGCTAGACCATTGGGAATTGTCTCATATAATCTTTGGCACAGGGTGACTCTCTTTTCTTTAAGTTACCACTCCATCTAGCTAAGTCCCTGCCAGAAAAATAAGAGAATACATAGAGAAGCTTTGAATACAGACTGTTCTCTTGGCAGCTTTTTTTATTGAATTTGGAATTTTCTTCTTAGAAATGAATAAGAGTGGAAAATCATAAAACTTAATAAGTTAACTCACTGAGGCCAATTTAGGGTAATCAGGGATTATTTAAGGATATTATTAATTTCTTTGAAAAAAGATGGACTAACCCATATGTTTTTGTCAGAACTTAATTAATCAAATAAGCAACTTATAAGATAGAAATATTGATAAAATATAAAATGATGCAGCAAAATAATTTCTAAGCAGTGGTTTTTCAACCATTTTGGAATTTGATTTTGTTAGGTTCTTTTCTCTTTCTATCCTACTGCTAATATATAAGCAATTTACTAAACCAAAAATTTTAAAATCAATCATCTAGATGTTTTATCTGGAGAACATTAAAACATCCAACATATACTTTATAAATTGCATATTTGATTAATTATGATTTAATTTCTTAATTTTTTATCAAGGTACTCCTTCTGTGTCATGTGGACAACTACAATTGCCAAACAAGTAATAAAAAGGGGGAAAATGACTAAGAATGAACTTATCTATTTGGGCATTTGACTAAAAGACCTTTAAGTTTCCTTTCGGTTCTAAACTTATATCCTTGAGACTCATGAAGATGGTTAATAACTGAACATCTTTTTGCTATAAACAATATACAATTTAGAATTTTTGTATATTTCTAAAACTTGAGGCTTGGGTTGTTGGTTATTTAGATCTTAAAGCAAAATTATTTGTGTAATGTTGAACTTAAAATCATCTACTTAGATACCAAGATAAGCTGTGAACTTTCTAGGATGGATCTCTTACTGTTATCAATGTAAGATCATATTCAATACTTATTTGGGATATGTGATCCTTGAAAGTTAATTCCATATGGAGCTTTGATTAATGAAACTTGCTATTCAAGATGAAACATCTTGGGACTGTAACTGATATTCTTTGGAACTTTGAATTCAGGTATGATTGTCTGATGAATCATAAAGTCTGTAATCCACCATGCAAAAAAAAAAAAATATATATATATATATATATATATATATATATATATATATATATATATATATATATATATGTTATGGGTTACTCTGAATAATGTGATCCTGAACTGTTGTAGGTAAAGAGTTGGGAGGACAATTTTGACTTTTGCTTAAGTTGGGATCCTTTTGACTCAGTTTCCTCATTTTGTTCCTTTGAATAGGAACCCACCTGATTATTCCTGAGTGACTATTAGGTGGAATTATTATTGCATGATTGCTAATTACCTAAAGTAAAACTAAACTAAGGATGCTTTATCTTGTCATATACGTGCTTTCAGGCTAAGTCCCGAAGAAGCAGTTTTGTTGCTATTATCATCATACCCTTGTTTTTTCTTCTTATGGAAAGTTTCTATAATCAGAGTAAGTGGTCAACAGAAGCTATGGTGGATACAATTCAAATATTGCAGGTGTTTCAGTTTTCAATCTGAAAAATATGTGGTCACTATATCCTAAATAAATAAGCTAATGAATCTTAGTCATCTATTTATTGCTACATTCATACATTTGTATTAAATAAGGTCCTTAAGTGTTTCAAAATAATGCAAGAATCACTTGTAAAACTGTCTGTGAGACATTCTACTACTATGGGGTATTCTATAGATTTTAAAAATTAAATCTGAAATTCTTCAGTGTGGTTTAGAGAAGAGAATTTTAGGTCAATCAGTTTTCTTAAGAGGGAATGTAACTTAATGGGATATTCAAGTCAATTTTATTCAAGTTTGCTACTAATGTGGGAATAACTGTTGTACTATGTGTTCTGTGGCAGAAACATGTTTTCTTATAAACCTTATTTAGTATGAAAATCTGCTGGTGAATCTATATTGGCCTCTCTAATCCATTTTATAGTAATCTTTTGTGTATAGGTCTTTCTATCTCAAACTCTCAAACTTCCCTAACTCCTTCTTATTAGGTCTGTTTTCTAGATTTTGGTCAATTAACAGCTGTATTTATCAGCTTCAGAGATATTTACTCAGAATCCATTAGATGCTGCTCCTGACTCTCCCTCAAGCTTAACTCTACACCCCCCTTCCAGCTTGAAATAGCCATAATTCCTGTGAAAGACTGATATCTCTGACCCTTGTCCCCAGAATTCCATCTCCCCAAAAAGGACACAAAGGTGGGGGGAGATCATTGGTTAAAACTGAATTTCCACTTAGAGCCATGTACCTAGCTAAGGAATGTGGAACTTGTTATTGTCTTTATAATTCCTCTCTTTGGGTCAAGTTTATTGTATTTCTTTGTTAGTCTCATTCCTTCCAGGTTATAAGTCTTTAGTTTAAAAGGAAATGTTAACTAAAAATAGTTATTTTTGAGGAATATCAGAATACAGATGAGGAATGAGAACTAATGTTAAGGAGATTTGAGGGAGGTATTGAAGAAAAAAGTATAGAAACATAATTCTTACTAGAGACAAAAGGAAAGATCATGAGAGACAAATCAGGATTAAATTTCCACAGAACAGTTAAATTTCAGTTTCTCAGAAACCTTGAGAAGACAAGGAAAAATATTTAAAAGCTTAAGTTTCCACAGAATATTTCACACTTCCAGGTAATATCAGATAATAAGTATCTGACCAATGAGCTTTTAGAAGATGAAACTGACTGGACAAAATTCTGATAAGGGGGTCTAGGCTTGAAACTGGCTTAAATCCTACAGGGGTCAATGACCAAGAAAATACTTTATTTATTGTACTCGTTTAATGAAGCTCATGCACAATATCTTCTCTGCCCAGGAGGGAGCAATAAAACAAATATGGACTCAACTAGGATGTAGAAGAGGGGTTCCTAAGAGGTACCTTTAGCCAAATAAAGGTTAAGTAGGAAGGAATGGGGAAAGGAGTAATTTAGAAAAGCCTCTTCTGGTTTTGGTAACAATGAACTTTCTTAGGGAGATGTACCCACTTCTCTTGAGGATCAAAGGCTGCATCCATCAATCTCATTCTTTAGAAAAAACTTTGAAATTGAGTCTTGGGTCTTGTTTCTAAAACAATCAGCATACAAAAACCCTTAAAAACCAACTAAGTAATAATGTTTCTCCAAACTACAAAAACAGAAATTCTAAAAAATCAAAGAGATACAATGGGAAACAAACATAAAAAATACCTATTAAGCAAAAAAAAAAACCCACAAAACTTATTGAGATAATAAATAAGTTTGGTTTAAAAATAGTAAAACAGAAAAATAGGTAGAGAATTTGATCATGATAAAGCAGAACAAAATCAAATAATGGCATCAAAAAGAGGAATTCACAACAAAGATATAAGAAACATAAGGTTAGGACTGAGAAAAAGTCACTGGAATTAGCAGTTGAGACATTTGCTAATGTTGCAGAAAATACTTTCAGTTGAATGATGGGGTTTTTAGTTGGATTATAAGGGTTTGAGAATTGAGTAGATGGTAAGAAAATGAAGGCAATTAATATAAATGATTTGAAGGAGTACAGTAAAAAAGAAAGGAGAGAGATGATAATAGCTTGAAAGCTCTTTCTCTAATTATGTTCAGAAACTCAGCAACTCAGGAAGACAGTATGGATAAGGTGGATAGTGGGGTAATTTAGGGTTAAAGACTGGTAACTGGTAATGGCTGAATTGTGATAGGACAAGGGGGCAAGAGAGTTAAGGATAAAGGACAATGTGTAGTTGATTGGTTAACTACTGAGTTAAGATAGTTAAGGAAGGAAACAGGATTCTTGAAATCTATGCAGGATTTGGGGATGAATTTTGACAAAAAGTCAGCAAATGTTTTAGGAGAAGAGAATGTTTAAGTATATTTGTGGACATCCCAATTCAAACTACATATAGAAGGTCTAGATACTTAGACTGAAACAACCAATCTAGTATATGCTAGATACAAATACATCCTTAATACAATTTGGAAGAGTTTTGACAATTGGATAAAAGCAGATGATATCCCACAGGAAATATTTTGTGAATGGTTGAAATAGAGCAGAGAATTATCCATGGCTATGGATAAAACAGAAAGCCAGTGTGGACATTTCTTTACTCTAACAAAGTGATAGTTGAGATAATTATTAAAATGAAATGGAGAATTAGCCATGACCTGTAGGGATATGGTTAAAACAGCAAGCCAGCTTAAACATTTCTCTATTCTAACAAAGTGATAGTTGAAAGAACTGCCATGGTAAGCAAGGAGGATTGAATAAATGGGGATAAGAGGATGAATAAAAATGGAGTTCTTTCCTCTTCTCTTTCTTCTTTGACAGAAGATGAGTTTGTGAATATTGATCACTGCATTTCACATTTGCATTAATATCACTGTCTCTGGAACTGGAGTGGTTAAGAACTACCTAGAGAACAAACTTGATTCAATAAATACAAAACACTATAAATGCACAAACCCTTTTATTCCTTCTTGTCCAAAACTGCACCTAAGGAAGATTTCAAGAAGACTTCATGAAGGAAGAAATGAGCTTTTAGTAATCAAGAACTATAAGATTCTGTCTTGACTACTATGTGTTTTCCACACCTGTGCATCAAAATAGTTGTACTCCAAGTTTGAATCCACTCTCCCTATTGATCAGTGGGTAGTTGTGGAAGATTGTATCTGAGGCATTTGATACTGAGAGATGAGGAAAGGAGAGTTGTTTTATAATGCCTGTTCTTATTATGCTGTATTAATTACAAATTAAATATTAATTGTAAATTTAAAAATGCAATTCACAGCACCTCTATCATTCATTAGCATGAAAAAAAATGTCATTTTATCTTTAATAGGTGACACCTCACTGAGGTTTTTTTTTTATTTAAAGATTTTTATTTTCAAAATATATGCACAGGTAGTTTTCAACATTCATCCTTGCAAAACCTTGTGTTACAAATTTTCCTCCCTCTATTTTCCTTACATGGCAAGAAATCCAATATATGATAAATATATGTAATTCTTCTATACATATTTCCACAATTATCGTGCTGTAAAAAAAAATCAGATCAAAAAGGAAAAAAGATGAGAAATAAAACAAAAAGCAAGCAAATAGCATAAGAAGTGAAGACACTTTGTTGTGATCCAGACTCAGTCCCTACAGTCTCCTCTTTGGGTGCAGATGGCTCTCTCCTCTACAAGTCCATTGGAATCTCCATATTGAAAAGAGCCACATCCATCAGAATCAACCATAATATAATCTTGCTGTTGCTGTGTGCAATGTTCTTTTGGTTCTACTAATTTCACTTAACATCAATTCATGTAAATCTCTCCAGACATCTCTGAAATCATCCTGCTGATAATTTCTTATAGAACAACAATATCCCATAACATTCATATACTATAATTTATTCATTCTCCAGCTAATGAGCATCCACTCAGTTTTCAGTCCCTAGCCACTACAAAAAGGGTTGCCACAAACATTTTTGCACATGTGGGTCCCTTTCCCTCCTTTAAGATTTCTTTGGGATATAGGCCAAGTAGAAACACTGCTGGATCAAAGGCTTTGCACAATTTGATAGTCATTTCAGCATAGTTCCAAATTTCTCTCCAGAATGATTGGATCAGTTCACAACTCCACCAACAATGTATTAGTGTTCCAGTTTTCCCACTTCCCCTCCAATATTCATCATCTTTTCCTGTCATTTTAAGCCAATCCCTCACTGATATTTTGTCAGAAAAGTATTTTGTACACCTTAGTGTGATGCTGCTATTGTCATTGTTACTAATTCATTTTCATCTTTTTTCTTTGAGTGGAGGTTAGATAGAAATGGTCTCAAAATACATGTCTATTATGCTGTTATTCTATTAATGTACAGATAGATAAAAATTATGCTTTTTTCAACTAAATAAAAATATTGTGATGTAGTTTTCTGTAATGGGCCAGAATTCTGAAGAAATTCTTACAACAAGGTGTTAACTTAGTGAAATTGATAAGACAATGGTTATCTAGTTTGGCATGGTGATTAATAATTCTCTAGTTCAGTACATGCACTTAGTACTTAATATAGTTTTACAAGATTCACAACTATGATGATGTAATTATAATAGAGTATATAAACTGGGACAAACTCAGCCAGAGAGATTCATTCCATCTCCCACCTTCGTGATGGCTGGAAGCTGGAGCACAAGCCCTTGGACTGAGACAGACTTCAAGATAGAGACAGACCATCATGGTGATCCTCCTACCTCTCCCACAGAAACCAAGACACATTCCCGAATACCTCCAGAAAGCTAGCCCAGGTCTCAGGCAAGGAGACAAGACTCTGTGAAGGAGATAATACAGAATTTGGACTTTATTCCTGGCTATTCTCGTGGTGATTACTCTGCTGAAATTAAGGCTGTCCCAGAGACTTCCAGAAAACCAATCAGAACATTACAGTTTTCTTTGTAGGATTCCTGAAAACTTCTTTAGAACAACTTCATTAGCACACAGGAAAATGGAGATGATGTGATCCTTCCTTTTGCTCTCCTATAGTTTGGTTTCTTTTGCTAGATCTCTATATTTTGAGTGCTTTTCAATCATATAATTTATAGATTATGGTGACTTGATATTGCAAAGTTTATTAAAAGTATTTCTTAATTTGTGTGTATGTGTCTGTGTTTGTAGATAAATGTTATTTTTAAGTGATTGTGAACAAGGATTTTATCTGTGAAAATACTCATCCAATATGAATAGGCAGTTTTCAGATAGAGCAATTAAAGCTAATTATAATCATATAAAAATACTCTAAATTCTTATTAATTAGAGAAATGTAAATTAAATACTCTAAAGTACTACTTCACACCTATAGAATTGGCTAATTTGACCTAAAAAGAACATGACAAATGTTGGAGCTGTCAGAAAATAGGAACACTAGCGCATTGTTGGTGAAGTTACAAACTAATCAAACAAAATCAAACTGAAGAAAAATTTGGAATTATGACCAAGAGGCTATAAAACTGTGCATATCCTTTGATATAGTAATACCACAACTAGGTCTGTATCCCAAAGATATCATAAGAAAGAGGAAAAGATCTATACATACAAAACATTTTATAGCAAAGAAATAGAAATTGAAAGAATGCCCATCCATTGGTGAATGACTGAACAAGTTGTGGTATATGAATGTAATAATAGAATGCCATTGTGGTATAAGAAATGATGGGCAGGACAATTTCAGGAAACCCTGGAAAGTCTTACATGAACTGATGCCAAGTGAAGTGAGCAGAACTAGGACACCCATATATATATATATATATATATATATATATATATATATATATATATATATATATATATATATATATATATATATATGTGTGTGTGTGTATATATATATATATATATATATCAACAACAACATTGTACAGTGTTCAATTATGAACAACTTAGCTTTTCTCAGTAATATAATGATACAATAGAATTCCAAAAGATTCATGATAAAAAATGCCATCTACATCTAGAAAAAGAACTATGGATTTTGAATGGAAGTTGAAGCATACTATTTTCAATTTTTTTGTTGTTTTTATTTTTTCTTTCTTGCCTTTTCCCCTTTTGTTCTCATTCCACTTTCACAACATGACTAATATAGAAATATGTTTCACATAAATGAACATGTATAACCTATATCACACTACTTCCTAACTTGGGGGGGTCACAGGGAGAGAAAAATTTAGAACTAAAAATCTTATATCTGAGACAAGATTTGAACTCAGATCTTCCTGATTCCCAACAAGTCTCCAAATTATGCCTAAAAATTAAAGAAATTAACTGTATTAGGATGGATATTTTCTTTTTTTTCTTTTTAAATGTCAATAGGATTTTATTTTGTCTTGCCATAGTCTCAAGACAGATCACTTTCTTCACTTGCAAAATGGATATAATAAAAGCACTTACATCATGGTGTTTATTGTAAGGATCAAATGAATTAATAAAAGTAAAATAGTTCTTTTTGCAAAGCAGAAAATATTGTAGAAATATTAATTTTTGTGGTAATGTAAAATTCTAATCACTTAATTAAATGTTCCTAGGTATTTAAATCAAATTAATTTTTACTACTTAAAATATGTCATATATTTTATAACATTTCTCTACATATTCTGAATTAATAACTTTGAGCTTCTTAAAGTTACTATTTCTTTAATTTCTATTGAAATGATTTATTTAAGAATTACCTTGATATAAACAAATGTATATTTTTCAATCACTTCATGCTTCTATGTCAACATATTATATTATTGACTGAATTCATGCAGATGTGACAGACACATGGCTCTTTGATTTCATTCATAGATGTTAGCCATTTCACAGTCTATATCCATAGGTAATCAATCCACTTCTAATTACATTCGACAAATCCAGGAATATTGCTTATCATTATCATTATTATCTTTTTCTATGAACTTTTTTCAATAGGGGAGATATAGAAGATATCTTAGGGAAAATCACTGTTTTGTTTCTGCATTCCATGTTCTATACACTATTTGCACAAGTGGGTAAAATAATATTTTGTGGTAATTGAATGAAATTATTGAAATATAAGCTGACTTTCTGCATGATCAGTGGAAACATATTTAAGACAACTCCAGTAGAAAGTAAGATAATGGAGATGATATCAATTTCATTATTTTTCTACATCATTTTGGTTTCTTTAACTAGATCTTAATAATTTAAAAGGTTTTTTTTCTTTCTATGTAGTTTGGAGATTAGTTATAAGTATTTGGAATATAGAATATATTAAAACATTGTTCTTAAGTTTTTAATAATCAATATTATATCTAAGTGAGTATGGAGCAATAGTTTCAATATAAATTTGTTGAATTCTCATGGATATTTCAAAAGTCTATGTTTGAAGGTTAAAGATTGAAGTGCATTGTTTTATGAAAGATAATATGCTTCTGAAATATGATTCTAGTCACTAGGCTTTGTCTTGCTAAGTATTCTGCAGTTGAATTTTTTAATGATCTAAAGTGATGTGTTGCTCAATTTCTATCATTTCTTTGAGTCATCTACATTGATCATCAAATCTTCTTTAAGGATAAATATTTTGAAATTTCTAGCAGTAAGGATCTGATTCATTTCTACCTGCAATTTTTCATGAAGTTAATGGGTTTGATTTTTATTGTTGTTTATATTTTTGGGGGGATAAGCTTGTGAAGCTTATTTATTTTTAAATAAATTTATTATTCTAGTTTGAAATTTTACCTATTTCATAGGCTCCATCTGCAGTAAATCATTTTTGACAAATCCAATGGCACTTTCTGATTTCTGTTTTTAACATTATCTCACAGTCACATCTATTTATACTAACAGCATTTCTGTAGCTTGAGATTTGGTTGTTGTTGTTTTTTAAAATTTTTTGATACGATATATAGCTTGCTTTTCTCTGAGTAATGCTTCTATACCTATTCTGGATTTAATTAATATGGAAGGATTACAAACATTCCTATATCATCTACTATATACAATTATAAATATTTCTATGAAAATATTTCTAAAATATAACATGATTCATTTTTCTCTTTTGAATACGTACATCAAGAATGGGATTGTGTGATTGTTAATTACTTTAAACACATTCTCCAATTTGGCTTTTATTTTGGATTGCCAGTAAGTTGTTTTTTTTTTTTACCATAAAATGGGTCATAGCCTTATGTTTGACATATTTATCTTTTGCTTACATCATCTAGAAGAGCACAAGGAATATATGGGGCAATATTTTAATCCATTGATCTCTGAACCCAAGCGTGTTTTCTTCTTTCCCTAACATATCCTAAGCATTTTACTCTCATTGAGTTCAAATAGTTATTATGTCATTGGAGAAAGATTCCATAAGAAAAAAGATTTTTTAATGTGGGTTTTTATTGGAGCCATATAACTTAATGCCATATGTCTGTCTATCTATCCATCAATCCACAAACATCTACATGGTACATAAAATGTTTTTATTTGACTTTCTAGAAGCCATAATTAATACTATTTGGGAGAGAAGATAAAGGATATAAGGTTCTAATTGTCCAGTGTTTCAGGTGCCTATTTATCTCTTTGATGGTATTCAGAGAGAAATATCCACGGGCCATATAACTATCCTTTTGTTTTTGTGTGTTAAATATTTGGTTAATTATGATACAATCGGCACTTAATAAAAGTTTCTTTGAATTTGAATTATATTAGAAATTCAAAGATAGATCAAAATTTAGTTTTAAAATCTAGAAAATTAGATATATTGAAAAAACAATCAAAACTCTATGATCATTTTAATAGATGTATAAACATCCTTTGACAAAGTATAGCACTAATATATGATCTTTTTAAAAAATGTCTATAAAGTATAGATGCAGAATGAATGATCTTTTAACTGTTACAAAAAAACTGACTTTGTTAAAACAAAAAGGAAATGTCTATTTCAATGGGGACAAATACACAAAAAGTTTCCCCAATAAATATTGCAGTAAAGCAAAAATATCAACTCTCTCCATGATTATTTAATATAGTTCTAGAATTATAATTTGATATGGTCCTAAAATGCTATCAATAGAAAAAACATGAAAAATTAAAGGTGTAATAATAGGTGAAAAGGAGATAAAACTTATCTCTATTTAATGATGACATGGTGGTTTATTCACAGTCCTAGGGAATCAGCAAAGTTAATAATTGAAGCAATAGGTTCAGGAAGGTTGCAGACTATAAAACAAGCCCTTATAAAAGAATAGCATTTCTAAATATTACAATAAATTCCAAGAGTCAATAATAAAAAGAAAAATTTCATCTTAAATAACTAAAAATGAATAAAATAAGGATAAACCTAGAAAAACAACATATGTATATATTACATATACATAAATTTATAATATATAAGTACAGTACTATGCATGTGTATTTAGAAAAAGAACAAAATAAATAATTGGAAAAATACTCCATGCTCTTTGCTGAGCAATGCCAATATAATATAAATGACAATGCTGCTAAAGTTTATTTGCAGTTTAAATGCTTTACCATGAAATTATTAAAGGGAAACTTTATAGAACCAAAGAGGATAACAATAAAATTTATTTATAAAAATAAAAATATGTAGAAAAGTAAAGGAAATGATGAAAGGAAGAAGGGACTAAAGGTCAATAATATTTCTAAGCCTCAAACTATATATTACAAAGCAGCAATTACTAAAACTATCTAGTATTAATTAAAAAATAGAATGGAAGATCAATAGAACAGTATAGACAAGCAATGAGTAGAGGCAATTATAAAAATTAAAACATAAATTTAATTATATGAAACTGAAAAGATTTTGCACAAACAAAATTAACACACTGAGAATAAGGAGGGAAGTGACAAATAGGAAACATCTGTATCACATTTCTCTGATAAGAGTTTGGTATTTAAAAGATTTAAATAGTATGTGTGACCAAAAGCCATTTTTCAAAGGATAAGTGGTAAATGGATATGGACCAACAGTTCACAATAGAGTAATTTGAAAATATTAATAGTCATATGAAAGAATGCTCCAAATTACTAATAAAATAAATTGCATTGAAAGAAACTCTGAAGTTTCTTATTACACTGTGAAATTGACAAAGATGAAAAAAATAGTCACTGTTGGAGTTCAAAGAAGATAAGAATAGTAGTGCATTATTGCTGGAATTATGAATCAACTATTTTGGAAAACAACTTGGAATTACGCAAAAAAGTGAATAAAATAACCTGACCTTTTGACTCAGAGATTCCAACACCAACACCCCCAAGGAGATCATGATTTGAAGTAGAACTATAGATTAAATATTTTTTATAATAGCACTTTTTATAATAACAGGTTAGAAACAAAATAGATACCCATTAAACAGTGAATAGATAAGCAAATTGTGTAATATCAATTTAATTTTTACTATACTATAAGAAATCATAAATGTGATGAAAACATAGAATTGTGGAAAGATCTATATGACCTATTAGAGTGAACGAAGCAAAGTCGAACACAATCTATGAAATGGTAACAACATTGTAAATGGAAAGATCATTCAGAAGAAAAAAAATCAAAGTATGCATGCAATATTTTTAAAAGAACAAGTATGAATTGAAAGAATAGGTATGAAAGAATCATGCTCATACACTACTGATTTACAGAATTGGGAGATCTGGGAATTTAGTGCATTACATATATTTTCAAACCTTTCAATGAATTTATCAATTATAACAATTTTTTCCTCTTCTTTTTTCTTTTTTTTCTTTTTTTTTTTTTTTTTGTTATATGGCATGCCTCTCTGGAAGGTAAAAGAACATTGAGAGAAAATGATAATGTAAAACAAATTAAAAGACATCAATAAAATTTTTTAAGAATATATAATAATCGTCAAGGAGATGGTTGTCATTATTATTTAAGTGTAAACAAAAAAATAATGTGATTGGCTTCATTAGGTTGGTTGGTCATATGTTTCATTAATAAATACATTGTATAAATATGTGGTTTGTGACAATAATTTTTAAAACTTTTATATCTTATTTTTCAGTGTTAAAATATATAGTAAGAATGTTATTGTGTATCAAGTAGATTTTTTATGACTAAATATTTTTCCCCTCAGCTTTGAAAATAGGATACTAGTGAGTCTCTTGACACATATGGCTATAGTTTCTATTTGATAGCTTTATGTTCAATGTGTATTGCCAGGAAAAGACTAATATATTTGTAAGCATCCCCTTCATCCATTGATTTATTCTGAACTCTGAATTGAGTTCAGCCTCTTTTATCATAGTATATGTTAAGAATTATTCACCTATCATGGGAAGAAACACATTTTGATCTCTTTAGAGAGAATGTGTATCTTCGGTGAAGCCATACAATTTGTAATTATCAATACACAGAAAATTATAAATAGGATTTTATGCATTAAGTCCCTTCTTAATTTGGAAGTCATATTTAGTGTTAATTAAGACAGATAATACTATTTTTAAGGCTAGGAAAAACCATAAAGGGTTAAATTGCATTGCTGAAAAATGCTGCAGTTCACAATTGTATTTTTCATATCTTGGTGGCATATTTTAGAGAGTAGTTTTCTATGTAGAAATGAAATATAAAGGTGTTCATGCTAAACCTTGGTTTGGTATCACATGAATAAGTCATAAGTATACAAATGAATCAAAGGTATTGTAATAATCAAGAGAGGTAGAATAAATATCAAGGTATTTTGAGAGCCATTGTTCAATAATTACTAAATTCTTAATTGCTTTTTTACACATTTGCAATTTTTTAGCACATTCTTTTTCCTTTTCTGTGTGTGTGTGCGTGTGTGTGCATGTGTATATGTGTGTGTGTGTAGTTTTTTTATAGATTTATTTTTAATGGTAAAGTTATGAATCCTCTGTACAACGTGCATAAAATACATAAGCATTTAACTACCATATATTTGGAGAGATTATTGATGTTCTCATCTGATGGTAATTCATTTATGACACATTCTGTTAAAAAAAGGAAAGGCTCAGACTTATCTGAGAGGAATTTAGTAAAGTATTTTGCTGGTAATTCATGTGAAACATTTGGACCAATAATCTTAGTCCTGTTGTTTTCCAGTTTTACAGAAAAGTTAGCACCTCACTAACCTCCTTCTAAATATCTGTTCTGTTGTACATTATGCGAACCATGTGCAATCTTTCTTTTTCTTTCTTTTTTTTTTTTTGCAATCTTTCTTTTACTTTGACTTTTCAGAGTTAACTTTTTATGACCATTTAGACAACTACAAACATTCCGTATCCCATATCCTTCTTCATTTTAGTTCTGCTATTTTTACTTCTTAAGACTCTAAGTATTTGAATACCATATTTTTAATTCATAATTTATTTTTAGACACCTTGTAGTTCCTAATACTTCAATTTCATTTTCATTGACTAACAAAGAGAATATAGAATTTTTAATTTTTAAAAATTCTTTTCCTCATGGTTCTTTTTTGAGAGGTGTCTTTAATTGATATATGATATACAAGTTGTCTATTCCATAAATCAACTAAATATTTATGTAGCCTTACAGAGATTTTTATAGATCTTCAATTTCACCTTCCAGTCACTTCTCTCCTGACTGTGGTTGATGATTATCCTTAGGAGTATAATTCTCTCTTTCCTCCTATGATTTTCAGAAGGTAATATTTATATTGTACCATAGTACTTTATGCCAGGCACTATATTAAGCACTTTACAAATATAATCTCATTTCAATCAAAACTGAGGCAGTCAAAGATCAAGTGAAGTGCCCAGAATCACACAGCCAATAAATACCTGCAGTTTGATGATCCCAATCCCAGCACTATTCATTGTGCCTTCTAGTTGTCTTTTCATGGCAATTAGTTATACATATACTACCGCTTACAGATCTTGAAATAAATAAATATACACACATAATTACTTAAGATGATTATGGTTTGAAATTACTCTTTTGTGATATTATTAGTCTGCTAGTTGTTTTCATGCTGTTGATTTCAAAAATGGCTTTCTAAATTCCAATTTAAGTATGCCCATTCCCCTTTTTAAAAACCATTTGAGAAAACTCTGTTGTTTTTGACATATGCTTCATTATTGGCAATATTTACTATAGTTTTGTTAAGAGGATTTTCAATGACCATAAGTTCTTCAGTTTTTCCCCATTCATATTTTACTAGCTTCTTTGTTTCCTTTTTTATTTCCTATGTTTAGGAGTGAATTTATTTCTTTGTGTTTATGTTGTACTGATTGGCAATGTATTGTTGTATCATCAGAGCTGAGGGTGCCACTGTCAAAAAGCAGTATGAAAATCTATCTTATATATGGTGAAATAAATCTCTGATCTTATTATGATAATGAACTGGCACATAATAAAAGCATTCATTTCTTCAGTTCATTTCATGCACACTCAGAGTTTGTCTACTTTATACCATCTGTACTGAATTATTTCCAGCAGGTGGGATATCTGGCTTTACTGATTTTCATTGCTATACCTTTCCTTCTTCTGGTACAAGAGAGAAAAAAACACCATTTGCTCATCATTACACACATGCAAAGCTGAATACCCTATGAAGTTCCTTTTCAAAAAGATTATAAGAAATTCACATTCTGGAGGTGCTAATCCAATATGTTGTATCACCAGAACTCAATAAGCCAGCATAAATGGATGTACTCCTCTTTGGTGCAAGGAATATCTACAATGGTGAAATCATAGACCTTTGTAATATTGAATTGGAGAAATGGAGTTGAATTCAGAAAAAAAAATCTGGAATTCTAAATGTTGAATTCAAGAGCTGGCAGTCAATATAATGACTCACATTTCCATCATTAGTACCTTTAATTCTCAAAGTGATAAGAGAAAGGATGCTAAGTTTCATATACCAAGTCAGCAAGTCTACATACTTTCTGATGGTAACATGAACAAGGAAAGCTCAACAAAATCCACTTTTATGGGGTTCCCTAGCATACAGGCATCTGAACTACATCTTTTTCATTGATTCCATTGCCCTTGAAACTCATCTAAGCAAAGGGTACATGGAGAATTGTATCTAAAAGACTTTTCATAAACTGAAAAACCTAAGTATTACAGCATGTGGCACTCCACACATAGTTATATGATCATCACTGGAAAGGAAAAAGAAAAAAAAAAGCTATGATGCAGAATTATACATCAGGTCCACTTATAATAGAAGAACACCATGGTCCCTTGAAAGACAAACAGAATTCTACATATGTGCTCACTGTGATCAGTTATTTAGCTCTATTCTGTTTTTAACAAATCTGTAGACAAAGTAAAATAATGGTTTATAACTCAAATAGAAGAGCAAACTAATAACAAAGAGCCAACTTCCATTTTCAATTCCTGTCTCTGTCTCTATCTCTCTGTTCCCTTCTTCTTCTTCTTCTTCCTTCTTCTTCTTCTTCTTCTTCTTCTTCTTCTTCTTCTTCTTCTTCTTCTTCTTCTTCTTCTTCTTCTTCTTCCTTCTTCTTCTTCCTTCTTCTTCCTTCTTCTTCTTCTTCTTCTTCTTCTTCTTCTTCTTCTTCTTCTTCTTCTTCTTCTTCTTCTTCTTCTTCTTCTTCTTCTTCTTCTTCTTCTTCTTCTTCTTCTTCTTCTTCTCTCTCTCTCTCTCTCTCTCTCTCTCTCTCTCTCTCTCTCTCTCTCTCTCTCTCTCTCTCTCTCTCCCCCCCCCACCGTCTCTCACACACATATACACACACACACACACTCATGCAACAAAATCTTTGAATTCCAGGGACTTCTTATTTCAGTAAATTTAGTTTATGAGAGACTTTCAAAAAGCAAAAAAAAAAAACTTCACTGAGAGCTCTTTTTGGTCTGAATTCTTGTATGCAAGATAAAACTTTGGCATCTCTGCTAAAAGGTGGAACCTGCTGTCTGATTCCTAATGTGAAGAATGCAGCTGTATGAAAGGAACACTAAACACTGTTCTATTATTCCTGTATTGTGTAAAATTTTATATAAACCTTGCGGAGGCCCACAAAGGGAAGTCTGTTCATTTCCAAGGGGCTGGCCTTGATTTTCTTCTCGGGATAGTGAAGAACAGGAATCCATCTCTAATTAAAAGCAAACAAAAAATGCCACGTTTTTTACATACATTCTTTACATACTTGTATTTGGACGTAGTCTATGTACAGTATTTTTTTTTTTTCATTCTAGCGCTGCATTAAAGGGTGTGCTGAAGAAGAACTCATCTGGAGGAGTGGGGACAACAATAACCCTTAACCCTTCTGTTGCTTTTGGAATCTAGCCTTTCACATGCCACCTCCTATGCCCTTTTCTTGAAATGCAGTCCAGATGAGTATTGCAGGCTTCAGCCAAACCTATCATCCTTGGTTTCTTATGAAAAGAGCATAGATGTCTTTTATTGATGGTGTATTTAATATGAAGAACATAAACATTATTAACATTGTACATGTGTATTCATGTGTGTGAATATTTATGTGTGTCTGTACTACTGCATATAATAATAACTATATTGACTATCATATATATAGTGCTTACTATACACCAGACACTGTGAAAAGGATTTTTAAAAAAATTATTACTTCATTCAATCCCTTCAACAATCCTGAGAGGTAGGTGCTATTGTAATCTTTGTTTGTCAAGTTAGGAAACTAAGGCAAAGCTGATCTTATACCTAGATATATACTACACTATCTGGCTGTGATTTTTGTTCTTATATATGCAAAGGCAATTTTGTCCTTACAAATATGCCATTAGATTAAATCTATAATTTCAACTAATTGTGCTTGTTTTGTGACAAGAATATTTCCAATTACCTAAAAAATCTTATGATTTAGAATTGAATGAAACCTTGAGGATCACTTAGTCCAAAGCATAAGTCTGACCATATCAAACCCTGGTCTTTTTCAATTATGTCTATTATATCAAAACAAAATAATACCTCTACTTGAGCTTTTAAAGTTCTTCATAGTCTTTTCAGTCTTTGTATTCTTTACTATCCCCCCCCCCCCCACTCTCATAGGTCTTATTCTCCAGTGACCTGGCCTCCTTGCTCTTCCAAGTACACAACATTCGATCTCCCCCCTCTGAATGTTCCCTTGCTATCTCCCATGCCTGGAACTTTCTCATCTCAATTTCCTGGCTTCCTTGGTGTTCTTCAATTCTCAGTAAAAGTTCCAGTTCAGGAAAAGCCTTTCCCAATCCTCCTTAATATTAGTTACTTCTCTCTGAACTGGTTTTTAATTTATCCTGCATATGTTTTGTTTGTACACAGTTGTTTGCGAATTGTTTCCCTGCCCTGGATGCTGAATTCCTTTCAGAGAAAGGATTGTTTCTTTTTCATTTCTTTACATGCTCAACTCTTGGCACTGGGCCCAACATAGAGCAGGTAGTTCATAAATACTTGTTGATTTGGTAACTTAATTCCATAAGTGATGGTGGGAGTACATAGCAGAGGTAATATAAGAATCCAACTCCTCCATTTCTGTAATTCATTCTATTGTTTTGAAATGCAGATGGTATAAATTTGGAAGGTACATATAGTGCACTGGATGAAAGAATCAGAATACAAAAATAGTTTTCCAGGCTAGAATAACTGCATTAAATTCAATAAAAGATACAATTTAAGAATAAATGTAAAGTATTATGGTTGGATTTTTAAAAATAACCCTACTGTGTAGGTTTAGAGAAACAATTAGGAAACAGTTAAGTGAGAACAAAAAAGAGCTTGAAGCATTAGCAGAATGGAAGTCCACTATGTCAAGAGTAATGGGCAGTTTAAAAAGTTAAATCAGCCTTAGGCCACATAAAGAGAGATTTTGTATCTAGAACTAGAAGGGACAATCCTGTGGTACTCAGCCTAGTCAAGCTACAACTGGGGCATTGTGCTGATTTCCAGGTGGTACATTTTTATGGAGTTCATTGAAAAGTTCATTGCACATCCAAAGGAAAGTGATCTTTATGGTGAAGTATATAAGTCTATACTATATCTTGAAAGTTAGGGACATTAAACCTGGAGAATGGAAGACTTCAAAAGAAGAAGGCCCAATAGATGGGTACAAATATTTTAAAGACTGTTCTGTGGAAGAAGGAATAAACTTAATCTATTTGGTCTCTAAGAATAGAAATAAAAACCTTTAGATAGAGGTTGAAGAAAAAATACATTTAAGCACTATAAACAGAGCTATCTAAAGTGAAATGTGCTTCTTCCGTAGGTAATAGGTTTCTCTTCCCTGGAGGTCTTGAAATGGAGCTTAAGAGATTTTTTTTTGAGAATGTTGTGAAATGTCAAAACACACACACACACACACACACACACACACACACACACTCATCTCATTCCTCAAATATAGAGGAGTTCTGGAAGAGTAGAAAAAAATTCTTTTTAAAAGAGAAAGATAGATGCTCATATCAGGGCCCCAAATTCAGTCATAATGGCACCCCTAGCCCAGGAGGAGCAGGGCTTATTTATGCTTGAAAATCACAAGGAGGAAGGAGTATGTTAGAAGATAGGCAGTTATTTCCAGGAACAAAGTGGGACACAGGAACAATAGTAGACCACAGAGTTGATTCTTGCAATAAATATGCATAGTCAAGCAAAACAAAAATCTAGTATCAAAGTAGACCAGTGTATATATCATAGGACTTGCAGTGAGGAAGACTGAAGTCAAATCTTGCCTCAGATATAGTTGTCTTATGACCCCAACTGGACAAGTCACTTTATCTATAGCTCAGTTTTTTTCATATGTAAAATGGGAATAATATAATAATAATAATAATAATAATATCTATCTCAAACAGTTGTTGTGATGATTTAATACATATAAATTGTTTTGCAAACCTTACAGCTCTATGGAAATGCTAGCTATTAGTATTAGTATTTTATATCTATATTAGCAATGTTCTTAATTGAAAGGGCCATGGACAACAGAATATTTATAGCAGTGCTTTTGTATAGTAGCAAAGAACTGGAAACACAAAGTAAATATCCATCTGTTGGGGAACAGATAAATTAGGCATGGTGTGTAAATGCAATACAGTGTGTTTGTGCTAACAGAAGGCAGAGCCAAAATGTCATAGAACAACCAGAGAGTTACCTGAGCTCTCCCCAATTTCCCACAAAAACAATGTTAACTCAAACCTCCAAATGGATTCTGGAGTGATAGAATCCTCAAAAAATTAGAATGAAACAATTTTCAGCTTAAGATATCTGGTATTTAGGGGCCAAGATGGCAGGGATTCACTTGAACTCTTCCCCAAACTCCTCCAAATACTTAAATATTTAATCTAAACAAATTTTAAAGCATTATTAATAATAAATAAATTCATTAAAAGATGGAGTAGAATGATTTTCCAGCCACAAATAACTTGGAGAATCAAAAAAAAAAAAAAGGTCTGTGATTAGAACAAGCACAGCCCCTGTCTCACCAAGCCAGGGGGTGGGTCTTGGGACTTTATAATCAATGGCAAGAGGAATGGCAATCCAAATTTCTTGGCTAACTGATACCAAGAAACACGTGGAAGATTGTCAGGAAAAGTTTGTCACACTAGGGTATGAGAGGAGCCTCAGCAAACCAGCAGCAGGCCTTGAAAGCCACTGAATCAACAGTGGTGGCAGCATCTTTCAGATTCCTTAACCCACAGATCTGGGTCATACTGCTGGCTCACAATACAGATCCTTAGAAAGATCTCTGAAAACAGCTGCACAAAACTCCTAAAGTTTGAGAAATGCACACTCCACCCTAGAAATAGAGCCCTACTTTAACAAAGAGTTAAAAGTTTAACAAAGAGTTAACAAGTAATAGACTAAAATGAGCAAACCTCAGAGAAAAAGATTCCGACCATAGAAAGTTACTGTGAGGGGGCAGCTAGGTGGCACAGTGGATAGAGCACCAGCCCTGAATTCAGGAGGACCAGAGTTCCAAATCTGGTCTCAGACAATTAACACTTCCTAGCTGTGTGACCCTGGGCAAGTCACTTAACCCCAGCCTAAAAAAAAAAAAAAGTTACTGTGGTGAAAAGAAAAATCAAAACACACACTTAGAAAAAGGTAACAAAGTTAAGCTTTCTACATCTAATGGCTTTAAGAAAAATTAGAATTGATCTCAGGCCATGAAAGAGTTCAAAGGGAATTTTAAAACTCAAATAAAGGAGGCAGAGAAAAAATTGGGAAGAAAAAATGAGATTGATGTAAAAGGAAATACAAAAAAATAAATAATGAGAAAAAGAATGCCTTAAAAAACAAAATTCCCCAAATGGGAAAGGAAGTACAAAAGTCCCCAGAGGGAAATTATTCTTTAAAAATTAAAAAAAAATGAGTAAATGGAAGAATAAAATCAAGAAACAATAAAACAAAACCAAAGGAATGGAAAAACAATATGAACTACTACTTCACTGGAAAAAAACTGAACTGGAAAATAAATCCAGGAAAGAGAACATAAAATTATTAGATTACCAAAAAAGAGCCTAGACATTATCTTTCAAGAAAATATCAAGGAAAACTCCCCTAATATTCTAGAATCAGAAGGTAAAATGGAAATTGAAAAAAAAAAATCCACCAATCACCTCCTGAAAGAGATCCCAAGATGAAAACTTCCAGGAATATTATAGTCAAATTACAGGATTCTTAGATCGAGGAGAAGATAATGCAAGGATCCAGAAAGAAACAATTTAAATATAGTTATGCCACAGTCAAGATAACACAAGATTTATACCTTTTACATTAAAGGATAAGAGAGCTTGGAATATGACATTCAGAAAGTAATGGAGTTATGATTACAACTAAGAATCACATACCCAGCAAAACTGAATATAATCTTTCAGAGGGAAAGGAGAATATTCAGTGAAATAGAAGGCTTTTAAACATTTATGATGAAAAGACCAGAATTGAATAGAAAATTTGACTGTTAAATACAGGATTCAGGAGAAACATAAGGAGCTAATCAAGCGAAATCATAAGGGACTCAATATAGAATAATTTGTTTACATTCCTTCATGGCAGGATACTTAAAATTTCTAAGAACTTCATTATTATTAGGGCAGTTAGAAGGAGTCTATGACTGAGGACTCAGGTGTCAGTTGAACACAAAGGGACAACATCTAAAAAATTAAATTAAGGGTAAGGGGAAAAGATACTAGAAAAAAGAGAAAGGGAATGGTGTAAATTATCTGCCACAAAAGGGTCAAGAAAAAATTTGGCAATAAAAGGGAAAAGGGGGAGTAGAGAAGGAATGAATGAACTTATTCTTATCAGTATTGATTCAAAGAGGAAATAACATAAACACTCAGTATTGGTATAGAGAGCTGTTTAATCCTGCAACAAAGTATGAGGGAAAAGGGGATATAAAAAGTCAGGAGGATAATACAAAAGAGTTCATATTGGGGAAGGGGATTGTCAGAAGCAAAATATTTTTGAGGAAGAACAGAGTGAAAGGACAGAGAGAATAGAATTAACTAGGGAGAATATAGCTAGCAATAGTATTTGTAAAAGAATTTTGAATCAAGTTTCTCTTGGCTCATTTACTAAATGTGAAGAGAACTGAATCTTTTATTTATAAATTTATTTAAAACAGAGCCATTTCCCAAGTAATAAATGATCAAAATATATGATCTATAAAGAACTATATAATCATGCATATCCTTTAATAATGCCATTACCAGACATGTATTCCAAAAGAGATTAAAAAAAAAATGAAAATATGTACAAAATTATTTATAGCAGATTTTTTCTCATGGCAAAAAATTAGAAATTGAAGGGATGCCCAACAGTTGGGGAATTGATGAATAAATTTTGATATGAAGGAATCCTACCAAATTCCTTTTATGACAGATGCTGATACCTAAAAAGGAAGAGCCAAAAAGGAAAAAGAAATATTTAGACCAATTTCTCTAATGAGTATTGATAATGAATATTAATAGAAAAAATGAATAGAATATTAACAAAGAGATTATAGCAATTTATCACTAGGATTATTATCCTATGATCAAATGGGCTGGTTCAATATCAGAAAAATTATCAATATAATTGATCATATCAAAAACAAAACTAATAAAAGTTATGATTATTTCAATAGATGCAGAAAAAATCCTTTGACAAAATACAACACCCATTCCTATTAAACATACTAGAAGACATAGAAATAAATGAAGTTTCCTTAAAATGATAAGTAGCATCTATTTAGCAAGCATTATATATAATGGGGAAAAACTAGAATCATTTCTAATAAGATTAGGGGTAAAACAGATCCCACAGATTCCCAGAGAAACAATACTAACTCAAACTTCCAAATGGATTCTGGAATGATTGAACTCACAAAAAATTAGAATAAAACAATTTTCAGCTTCAGATATCTGGTGATGATAAGGATGCCCATTATCACCACTATTATTCAGTATTGTTCTAGAAAGGTTAGCTTTAGCAATAAGAAAAGAAAAAGAAATTGAAGAAATTAGAATAGGCAGTGATATGATGGTATACTTAGAAAATCAACTAAAAAACTATTTGAAATAACTAACAATTGTAGGATATAAAATACAATTACAAGAATCATTGACATTTCTAAATATTAACAACACAGCCCAGTAACTAGAGATATAATGAGAAATTCCATTTAAAATAGCTATAGACAATATAAAATATTTTGGAGTCTACATATCAAAACAAACTTATGAATTATATGAACACAATTACAAAACATTTTTCACACAAAGTCAGATCAAAACAAGTGAAAATATATCAATTGTTTAAGGGTAGGCTGAGCTAATATAGTAAAAATGGCAAATCTATCTAAATTAATCAACTTATTCAGTGCCATATCAACCAAACTACCAAAAAATATTTTATAGAGCTAGGAAAAAGGAACAAAATTCATGTAGAAGAACAAAATATCAAGACTATCAAGAAGATTAATTTTTAAAAATGCAAAGGAAGGTGGCCTAACCACACCAGAGCTGAAACTATACTATAAAGCAGCAGTTATAAAAACTATTTGGTATTGGCTTAGAAATAAAATGGTGGTCAGTGGAATAGGTTAGGAACATAAGAAACCATAGTCAATAACCATAGAAATCTACTGTTTGACAAACCCAAAGACTCCAGCTTCTGGAAAAGAGCCCAATATTTGACAAAAATTGGTGGGAAAATTGGAAAATAGTATGGCAGAAACTAAACATAGACTAACATCTTACGCCTCCTACACAGTATACCAAGATAAGGTCAATATGGGTTCATGATTTAAACATAAAGGGTGATATTATAAGCAAACTAGGAGAACAAGGGATAGTTTACCTGTCAAATCATTGGAGGAGGGAGAAATTTATGACCAAAGAAGAATTAGAAAACCTTATAAAACACAAAATGATAATTTTAATTACATTAAATAAAAAAGTTTTTGCACAAACTAAAATAAGGCAGCCAATATTAGAAGGAAAGCAGAAAGATGGAAGACAATCTTTTCACTGATAAAGGCATCATTTCTAAAATATATAAAAAACTGAATCAAAGTTATAAGAATACAAACATGCCCTCAGTGATAAATGGTCAAAGTATAAGAACAAGCAGTTGTCATATAAAGAAATTAAAGCCATCTATAGTTATATAAAAATGCTCTAAATCACTATTGACTAAAGAAATGCAAATTAAAAAAGCTCTTTAGTACCACTTCACATGTATCAGATTTACTAAGATGACATGAAAAGAAAATGATAAATGTTGGAGGGATGTGTGAAAACTAGGACACTAATGCATTGTTGATGGAATTGTGAACTGATCCAACCATTCTGAAGAGCAATTTGGAACTATGCCCAAAGGGCTATCAAACTGTGCATACCCTTTGATCCAGCAATATCAATACTAAATCTGTATCTCAAAGAAATCATTAAAAAAGGGGAAAATGACCCACATATTCAAAAAAGTTTGTAGCAGTTCTTTTTTTGGTAACAAGGAAATGGAAATCGAACGGATGCCCATCAGTTAGGGAATGGCTGAATATGTTATAGTAATGGAATATAATTATTCTTTAAGAAATGCTAAACAAGCTGATTTTACAAAAGCTTAGAAGGAAAGATTTACATGAACTAATGCAGAGTGAAGTAAGCAGAACAAGGAAAATATTGTATACAGTAAGAGCAAGATTATGTGATGACTATCTAAAATACACTTAGCTATTCTCAGCAACACAGAGGTCCAAGACAATTTCAATAGACAGAATGGAAAATACTATCCACATACAGAAAGAGAACTGTGGAGACTCAATATAGATTGAAGCATACTATTTTCACCCTTTTTGTTTCTTTGTTGTTGTTGTTGTTTTTTTACTTTCTCATGGTTTTTCCAATTTATTCTCATCTTTCTTTCAAAACATAACTAATATGGAACCATGTTTAAAAGGACTCTACATGTAGAACCTATGTCAGATTGCTTGCTGTCTTGGGGAGGAGAAAGGAAAGAGAGGGAGGAAGAAAAAAATTTGGAACTCATAATCTTATAGAAATTAATTTTAAAAATAAAGGTGATAAATATAAAATAGTATAAGAAAAATCATAAGAACCGATGGAAATTGAAAAACAGAAGAGAAAAATCAACCTAAATGATAACTACAGTATTGTAAATGGAAAGAAGAACAAAACAATCTCTTATGTGGTGATATTAAAATAAATAACCGTGTCTTCAAATAAAACATGAGAAAGCACTTTCCCAGTAACTTTTTCTCTTTTATACCAAAGAGATAGAGAAAGAAAGAGACAGAAGGAAAGAGAAAAAACTAGTTCTGCAATGTTGAAATATCTTGCAATAATACAAATCATATCAGATTTTTTTGAAGCATTGGTTACTTTTTCTGAAATTATTTTCCCCCTTTTCTTCCCTCCTTTTCCCTTTGTTATTGAGAATGACTTTTTGGTGTGGAAATGTGAAGAGATATATATTAGGAAATGTGGGTGATATAAAAACAAAAGATATCAATAAAATTTTTCAACAAAACTAGAAAACAAAGTGCCTTTATTATACTTAACAATATGGTGGGGTGGACGTGGGGGAAACCCAACACCTGAGCTCTGCCTTGTCTATTTTGGAAGTTTTATGGTAGTATAACCTGTACAGAGAGAAGAACATTACCTTAGAGAGATGAAACATAGATCTATGATATTTTAATTTTCCTTTAATAAGGAATCATGGGTGTGTCATCCATGAATTTATCTGAATCATTCAAAAATTTTAAACTTAGTTACTATGGCAAGGCATTTGTAATTTTATAACTGATTAACTTCTTTGTCAATTATATTGATACATATTTCATAAAGAAAGGGATACAAAAACATCAAGAACTGCAAGAAAGAGAATTTTGTTATCTTAAGGCTAACTTAAGAACAGAACAGTTCTATTTTTTATATAAGAACAGTTTTATTTATTATTTATCTTTTTGCAAATTCCTTTTTTTAAGACTGATTTTTTTCACTTAAGTATTTTTTTCCTAGAAAGTTCTCAAATGTTGCATTTCTAATCCTCTTTGATAATTCCTCTTGACACATGTATTTCTCTAAGAATAAAACCATTCCAACAGAAATTTTATGTTTTAGGATGTATGATGTGAAAACTATAGTAGCATAGTTGAACTGAATTTAATGAGTTAAGTGATAGTAACTGGTTATCTTCTCTTCCTCAAACAGCATGATTTACTTACACGATTTACTTACACATCTGCTTCAGGGCCTCTTTCTCAGAACAACTACATTTACATCATCTAATTTCTTCATTTACTGTCTATGGCATTCATTGTTCCTTAAAAAGAAGAACAAAGCCTCATAAACACCAAGCTTGTTGAGAGGCATCAGATGTTACTCAATAGAATGGCAAATAAAATCTGTATGCTCATCTTTAAGTTCTTTGTATATCTTATGCATAAGAGATTAAGTGCATTTGGACCATTGTGATAGATTGAATCTACTGCCAACTTGAAGGTCACATTCCCAGAATGGCTGCTGAACCCCAACACTGCAAATTTTCCCAGGCATAGTTCTATAACCCTTGCTCTCTTCAGAGTGATTCTAGATCGAGGCTGGTCTTTATTCATATTTTGTTGCTATAAGAAGAACAAAACAGTAGTAAAAAGTAAACAAAAATTTTGATGTGGAAAAAATAATATATCTTTTTATTAGGGGAAAATTCCTTGGACACTCGAACATTCAGCTCTATGCTGCTTGAAACACTTTCAGTTCTCAAATTGTGAATGGTCATTCTCAAATTTTTCATGCTCTACTGATTTTATGGTCCACAGATAAATCACAGGCCCTATTTGTCACTTGTTCTCATTTTGAGAGAGCAAAGTTCAGACAAATGTACCTGCCTCTATCTGGTAAAAGGGTACAAGTATTATTGTGAATAGGAAGATATTTATTTAATCCTTTTCAAACTGAGTTCCTCTTCACTGTTTTTCTTATTTTTCTTACATATGTAGGCTAGATTTTCCACAGGAAGTTATTGTAATAAATGTGCATGTATAGCTTTAAGTCACTTTCTTTTAGTGTGTCATTGTCATAATCTAGAAAATTGCAATAAAAATATAATTTTGTATTTCTACATCACAAGGCTGCTCTAAGAATCAAATGAAATGATTCATTAAAAGTAATTTTCAAATTTTAAAGCACTATGTATAGAACTGCCAGTTATTGTTAGAGAGAAATAAAAAGAAATTTCAGGCTTCAAGAAGTGACAAATGTATAATGTTAGTGAAAGAAGGGGTCTTCTTATCTAAACCCTTTATTGCACATTAGAAGAAATGAACTCAAGAAACGAAATATCGTGCCTAATACCACACAGCTACTGAATAATAGAAGTAGGACCAGAGGTCAAATTTTCTAAGCCTATTTTTTGATACCATACCATAGTACTATTTCTGAAAGCACGCTTTTTGTTGTGAAAAGTGTGAAGACACACACTGAAAGCAGCATTATATTTTCCATAGATTTGAGTGATATTTGCTATATGAAATGGTGTAGAAATGTGTATACATCAATTGCTGTGACCAGGTTCAAGGTACTTGGAAGTTATTTCCAGAGACCTGGCAAAGCTAGTTCCTTTTCTTGACTTATTTAAGGTTTCAGGATAACCTATGTTGTTAGAAAGATATCTTAAGATCAACAATCCATCCCATTTATTTCATCGATAAAGAAACTAGATCTAGAAGGGATAAATGACAAGCCTAAGGTCACACAGGTAGAATATAACAAAGATGGCTCCACATTTCTATTCTTCCCATTATGTCCTACTACTTTGCTAATACTGGAACTAGAACTAGGAAATGTAAAAGGTGAAGAAGCTCAATAGCTTGGTAATAGACAGATTTGTGTGTGAAGCTGCTACCAAGGCCACACAACTTTGGACTCTCTTTTGGAGAGGTTTATAATTCTATCAAAAAAAGCGGAAACCCTCAAAATGGAGTTATCAAATGAAAAAAAATTACTATTTCTAAAATCAATATTAGTTATTGATCAACCTGCCATTTGGGGGAGGGGATGGGGGGAAGGAGGGGAAAAATTGGAACAAGGGGTTTGGCAATTGCAATGCTGTAAAATTACCCATTCATATATGTGATAAATAAAAATTATAATTTAAAAAATTACCATTAGTTACACTATTCTATGTACTCTATACACTGAGGGGGTTATAGTTGGTGATTAGGCCACCCAAAACTTATAACCCTTGATACAAACATGTTCTGAAAGGGAATGGCTTTAAAAGGCATTGCTTTTAAGGACATTTGACAAAGACTCATTACAACCATATTTCTTTGACATGCATTGTTCCCAATACATTTAACTACTAAGTAGCATACATCAATATAACAGGTTCTGGAAGGGAATATATGCTTGAAGAACAAGATAAATATGATCACAGGTTAAAAAGGAAGACAATATCATACTTATCTCTTTCAGTTATTGTACTGCAGAGTTCCTGGTAATATCCTATTTTCTCTCACCTTTTTTTTTTTTTTCTCCCAAAGATCTATAAGAATAGCTTAGGTGTCTTGGTGAATTTATTCTTATGAAGATCTGATTTCAGATCCTACCTCAGATGCTGCCTGTGTGACCATGTGCAAATACATGACCTTTCTCAGTTTCATTGTCCTTATTTTCATTTCATAAACATTTATTATGTTTATTTTAAACCAGGCACTGTGCTAAACAATAAAAATACAAAAAGAGACAAAAAAGTTAGTCCCTGTTGTAACTCCTCAACTTACAATTCCTCAAAGAGCTTATAATTTACAGTGCAGGGAATAATATACAAATAAATATAAATAAAATAAAAATATATAGGATAGTAGGAAATAATTCAAGAGGAAAAGTACTGGAATTAAAGGAGTTATCGAAAGCTTCTTGTAGAAGATGGGATTTTAGTTAGAAAGGCAAGAAATGAGAAACCAGAGTCTGGTAGTCAGAGCAGAGGAGGGAAATCATTTCAGGCATAAAAGAAAAATCCCATCTTACTGGATTGAAGAGAATATTCCAGGCAACAAGGTTTAAGAAAAATTGGAAAGAAAAGAGGGAATAGGTTATGAAGAGTAACAATAGGACCCCTCCCAAGGTTGTTGTACATGAAATAATGTATGTAAAATACTTTGTAAAGGTTAAAGTGCTCCATCTATGTTAGTTATTATTACTATCATCATGGAGGCTGGATTCTAAACAAAAGGAAACAGTCTACCATTTCTATTCTTGGTAAAAGCAGCACCAGAATGAAAGAAGGTCAAATGCACGAAAAACTTCTGTCTTCTTGCCCTACATGGGTCCTTGCTGATAGTAAACAATTAGGCTGATCAACTAATTATTTAATTGGCTATTTGCAAATGGATCCTTTTTTCTCCTAAACTCAATAATTCAATGTTATTTCTCTTCAGCCCTTACACTCCTCACATCCCTCAATTCAAGTCCTTCCCTGACTCCCCATTACCCACAAAAAAACATAAGCAATTTATCCTTTTATTAGAAGTCCACCTTTCTTACTTTAATTCACACTACTTCCCTCTAACCATTTTCTATTCTAGCCAAAATGGAAAATATTGACTTCTTTTCTTATGTGTGCTTTTCCATCTCTATTCTTCTGCTCTTACAATCTGCCATGACTAAAATGAATTCTATTTTCATTCTGCCTTTTACAATCCTCCCTTTTTCTTCAAATACAATCAATGCACACATCTTCCATGAAACCTTCCTTGATGTCTTCCAATGAAAGTTGATGTTGTCCGTTCTTCCTTTTCAAAAAGAACCAATGGCATCACTGGGTAATGCCTTGATCTGTGCATGGATTGAATTTAAGTGAGGCAGTGGTGCACAAAGTCATCATCTTTATTCTTTTTTCTAGTCACTGAAGTTCAGTGAGAGAACAAAAGTTGGGACAAGTGTCAATAGCCTGGGATTCAATGGATGGCTTTGGTGTTAAGCAAACTCTAAGTGCTTTCATAGTGCCTGTTTTAGTCACCTTCATGCCTATTGGAAAAATTGTTTCTGTTCTACTTATTCCACCAGGAGTCTTCACATGCTTGTGAAAAAACATTCTAGTGCAATGATGGGTTTTAAACCTGTCAGTTACTCTCAACCTGGTTTAGTCCATCTGCTAAGATGTTTTATGACCATTGAATATGGTGTAGCTTCTTGGAACCATAGGTGACAGTTGAGTGACAGGTGATTAAAAAATGAATAAGTAGATCTGAAAAGGACTTGGTGAATTCTCCCATCAGGGGTGCTTGTCTTCCTTGAATGCTCCATGAACTCCTCAGGTGTAGTAATATCTCATCAAAGTTGCAACTAGGTGAAGGCTGAGCTAGGAAATTCTATGCTACAGCAGGGTAAAAATCCTCACTAAGTCTGGTATCAATAGAGTGAACACCCAGGAGGGAGGGTTGGGGGTAAAGAATCTAGTACCAGGCAGCCTAAGGAGGGGAAAATCAGCATAAGTCAAAAAACAAGCAAATAAAATCTTCTATGCTTTGATAGAATTTGCTGTATAAGGAGACTCAGTCTCTCCCTTTCCTCGCAAGAATGATTTGTCTTTACTTAAGAGACAAAATTGGAAAATGAAGTTATCAACTTTTGAAGGAACTCAGTGCCAAGCTACAGAGTTTGAATTTCATTATTTGAAAATAAACAGTACAATTTGATACGGTAAAATAATACGGGATTTAGAATAAAGTATCTGGGCCAAATCCTAGCCCTATTGCCCACTAAGTATGTGATCTTGAGCAAGTTATTCTAAGTGTTTAAATTTCAGCTTCCTTATCTACAAATCTATGAAATCCTTATCTGTAAAATAACAGAGATGAGCTGAAGTATTCCTAACGTCTCTTCTATCTCCAAATCTATGCTCCTTTCAAGTTTTGAATGAAATTATAAAGAACAATAAACTTACAAAGCAGGATGAAATCAATCCCCAAACTAATCAAAATAACTTTAAAAAACTATTGCAACCATTATGTATTAAGGATCTAAAGTAATTTAAAATATTCATTATACAAACTGAATATTTAAAATAACTCTAGGGAACTGTAAATACAGACAGCTCCATGTAAATACAGATCTTTATCAAATTGCTTTTCAATTTTTACTTCACAAGAGACAAGTAGAATATAGCCAGGTTGAGGTAAATAAGTATGAGTTCTTGTATATAATCAAGATAATCAGCCTTGTTTAAAAAAAAAAAAAAAAAAAAAAAAAAGACAGACCCAGAATAAAAGTCAAGGAATTTCTAAGAGTCTCAAACAATATAATTATATTGGGGGAAAAGAAAATTACTGGGATTCAGAAAAGATTTAAGGCCTACAGATTTGCCCGTGATCTCACTAAGTAAATAGCTAAGAAATTATATATCATATCTGGGTGCTTGGAGATTTCCTAGAGAGCAGAATGTTCCTTTTCCACATATGTTTCCCAGAAAACCCTGCACTTCATTCAATTTTATTAATGTTTTCACATATTCTACCAATAGTTTTCAGTTAATGGCTACCTGCAGAAGGGGACCTTCGGATATTATTTCTTAGTGAAAGCAAGACCTATAACCTCAGGGATATCAAAGAGCAAGGCACTAGGCAATTTAGAACAGTCATACCTATCTTTATCCTCTCTCCATTCTGATAGTCAGTTCAGAGAACTCTTGGACTGAGGAAATAGAGGTCTTCCCAGGTGGATGGTTTCTACAATCATGGTTGGAATTAAAGGATTAATAAAAGCTGGCCAAGCTGAGAAGTGGGGAAGAATGCATCTCTGCTTCTGTATCTTCAGGGGATTTGTAATCTTTTCTATGGGGATACTCATTCCACTTATGCATAATACAATCCATCCACATCTTCTCATTTTGTGTGTTTCTTGCTTATATCCCCTCCTCAATCTAATATAGGAAGATTTTAAGAAAATTGATTTCACAGGATTGAAATCATGCTTCCCCCTCCCCCACCTTCCATTATTTTTTCTATTTCTTTGTCTGACTTTTGTTTTTAGTATATTAATTGACTGCTTTATTTATCCACTCAAAATCTCTGTCACTCTTTAGACCTCAGTCAAACTGAGACCTGTTGAAGACTTTAGCATAAAAAAAAAAGATTCATCCAGGGCCATCTCCAGTCATCCTAATCGATATCTGGCCACTGGACCCAAATGTCTCTGTGGGGAAAGTGAGGCTGGTGACCTTGCACATCCTTCCCTCACTTAAATCTAGTTCACTTGTACATCATTGACATTCCCTCCCTGATATTATGGTCTATAAAGTGCTGTTGTCTCCAGAAACTGCCGATTGCTCTTTGGGAGGAGATCTGCTGTGTCAACTCAAATCTCTCAGACAGATTCTTCTTCCTGTAGAGAACCGTTGTCTCCACACAGTTGCTGCCAACTCTGGTCCAGAGTAGTGACTTCCCTTCCTGCAGAGAGCTGCGTCAAGCCTGGTCCAGACAAGACACTCTCTCTCTGTGGAGTGCCACCCTCTTTTATCCTCCCAGAGAATGGGCGTGAGATAACACAAGGGCTTCTGGGAAAAATTACTTCAACCAATGAACTTGCTCCTCCCCAGGAGCTCACAAGTAAAAGAGAATTGTTAAGTATTTACTTAGCACTTAGTAAGAACCTAACAATGGTCTTCTTTCAGAATTAAGGACAAACAACACACCATAACTCTTATTTCCTGACTATCTCTCCTATGATTGAGACCAAGTTAAGAAAGTAAGCTCCTTCAGAATAGGGATTGTCTTGTGGATAGTTTGTTTCATCATGAATTCATCTTGAATTTTTCAGGCTTTCTATGTCCTTTAAGATTATTTTTTTCCGTTCAATATCATTGCTATTGCATATGTTGTTCTCTTAGTTCTGTTCATTTCACTTGTTTTTTTCATACAATTCTTCCCAGGTTTCTCTAAAGCCATCTTCTTAATCATTTCTTATAACAAAACAATATTCTATTATATTCACATAACATAATTTGTTTATATAATCACCAGTTTATAGGCAGCCTCTCAGTTTTCATTATTATTATTATTATTATTATTATTATTATTATTATTTTTACCATGAAAAGGACTACTGTAAATATTGTTATAACATAGAGATTGTTCATCTTCTTCGATGTCTTTGGGTATAAATATTATAAAAGGATCACTGCGGTCAAAAAGTATGAACAGATTTTTTTTTTAATGTTTTGAAGTATAGTTCTAAATTGGTTTTCAGAACTGCTAAATCAGGTCACAACTCCACCAACAGTGCCTTAATGTACCTGCTTTCCTATTGCCTCATCAGTTTTTGTTATATATTTTTCACCTCAAGAGAGTGACCCTCCTCTTCCTACTCCACCTACTGATATCACTTCCCCTTCTTTGTCCACACCTACTGATCCAGCCAGCAAAAAGTTGAGTAGGTTATCCTCCAAACGTATTAATAGAAAATTGTCCAATTAGTAATTAGCCTCACATGCTTGGTTGGTTACCTTGCATCTGCTTAGTTCTAGCCATCTACAGATATTTACTCAGAAATTTTCATCAAGGTGAACACCACAATTTCAACATTGAACTTTCATCCTTTTCCATCTATAGGTCCTGTACTCTTCTAAAGTTTGAACAATTACTCCTTTCACGTAACTCTTTTCTGTTGCACCAAAATTTCCTACTTTCATTTTCTTTCACTCAAGTTTATTCAGGTCCTATTGCTAATCAAGAAAAATTGTTATATGCCAGACTTAGGAATATTCCATGCTAGGAATACAAGGATAAAATGAAAATGATCCTTACCCTCAAGAAGATTACATTCTATTAGAGAAGAGAAGATCACATGTACTTATACACATAACATGTTTATATGTAGATGTATATACACATGCTGTATGTGTACATACACACACATATATGTGTATATATATATATATACATATATATATACACACACACATTAAGTTCTTATTCTTTATTCTAACCTGACTCTGATACTTATTATTATTCTATTTTTTTAGAAGTAGGGAATGGTACAATATCATGATAAAATTCCTTAGTCAGTTTTCTTATACAACCCCATTCCTGATGAAGAATTTTGTAAAACATCAGAAATTAAATCTGTGTAAATGAGTAGAAATATGAATACTTCAATTTTGAAGTTTTATTTGAAGGATTAGCAAAACCCATTTGCCTGGGAAGTTTACGTTAGATTTGGAGGGAAGCTTTGAACAATCTTTCTATTCTAACATAGCTATCTGGAGGCAGAAAGTTAGTCCCACTTTTCACAAAGGGAATGTTCATTCTCTAACATGGAGAATAGTTACTTTTGCCAATGTTCTATAATATTCTGTTCTTAATAATGCTGTCTTCCATTTGTAGTCAGGGTATTAAAGACAAGGTAAAAAATTCAAGTAATCTTAAGCCAAGAATAAAAGCTATCACAAACTGACTTAAAACTTCAGATGTTACCTAAACAATAGACTGTAAGTGAGGGTATATGGTATGGGAGAAGGGACTGATATGACTTACAGGATATGAAAAATATGGCTTGTATCTTTTACACCTACACATACACACACACACAAACACACACACACCACAATGCATTCATGCCCATATATACCCAAATAATGACTGGTTGATTTTTAATACTTTGCTGATTCCATCAGTGTGGATATTCCTGCCATTGGAATTAACTGCAATTAGAGAAACCATACATACCCACTTTCTGATGCTACTTTATTCTTGATTGAATTTTCCCCTTAATCATCCTTACCAATAGAATGTTCATATTAAACTGCTGGGTGTTGGTGACAGTGGACCACCTCTGACCACTGGAAGCTCTATTCAGTTTCCCGAAAGGGACCTCAGCTGATCTCTCCTACTCAATTCCATACCCATTTCATTACACATCTACAATCCTTGTTCAGCTGAATGCTCAAGTCCAGAGCAGCTGATATTATCCATTTTTTCTAGTGAGTATGGAAAGACTGCTCTCTTTCCTCAAAGCTATATATTTCACTGAAAATTTTTTTTGATGTTTGACTAAATTGATCAAATTTTCTGTTGTCTTGATGAGTATTGGTGAATATACTACTTCAAATAAACTTTTTTTTGATAATTCATAGTCTTTTGTGATAGAAATGAAATCAGGTAATGATAAGCTTTGGCAATGTATTTCTAAGAAAAATGGGAAGTACATAGGAATTAGGAGTCCTATGTGCTAAACACAATTATCTCATTTGATCCTCACAACAATTCTAGGAGGTAGGTATTATTATTATTATCTATGTTTTATAAATGAAGAAACTTAAGCAAAGAGTGATAAGGTGACTTGTCCAGCATCACAAAGATATTAAATGTCAGAAACTGGATTTGGATTCAGGCCTTCCTAATTTCAGATCTGATACTCTATCCACTGTGCCAAACCTCTCAGGCCTCAATGTTCTCACCTATAAAAAGACACACACACACACACACACACACACACACACACACAGACACACACACACACACAGACAGAGAGAGAGAGAGAAAGAGAGAGAGAGAGTAAATTGAAATAGAATCACTATTGATCAGAGAAATACAAATTAAGACAACTCTGAGATACCACTACATACCTCTCAGATTGATTAAGATGACAAGAAAAGACAAGGATGAATATTGGAGGGGATGTAGAAAAACTGGGATACTGATACATCGTTGGTGGAATTGTGAACAGATCCAATCATTTTGGAGAGAAATTTGGAACTATGCTCAAAAGGTTTTGTGTATACTTTTGACCCAGCAGTTCTCCTGGGCTTATATCCAAAAGAGATCTTAAAAGGAGGGGAAAGGTTCCAAATGTGAAAAAAACGTTTGTCTCTCATTATAGTGGCAAAAACTGGAAACTGAGCAGATGCCCATCAGTTGAAGAATGGCCGAATGATTTGTGATATATGAATGGTGATATAAGAATGTTATGGAATATTATTGTTCTATAAGAAATGACCAATGATTTCAGAAAGGCCTGGAGAGACTTACATGAACTGATGCTGAGTGAAATGAGCAGGACCAGGAGATCATTGTACATGACAACAGCAAAATTATAGGATGATAAATTCCGATGAACATGGTTCTCTTTAACAACAAGATGACTCAGGCCAATTCCAATGATCTTGTGATGAAGAGAGTTACATATGCTCAGAGAGAGGACTGTAGGAACTGAGTATGGTTCACAACATAGCATTTTCATTCTTTTTGTTGTTTGTTTGCATTTGATTTTCTTTTTCATATTTTCCTTTTTTCTTGTGATTTTTCTTGTGCAATAAGATAATTGTATAAATATATATGCATATATTATATTTAACATATATTTTACCATTTTTAAGATATATTGGATTACTTACCATTTAAAGGAGGGGGCAGGAGAAAAAGGGGGGAAAATTGGAAGACAAAGTTTTGCAAGGGTTTATGTTAAAATTATTTATGCATATGTTTTGAAAACAAAAATCTTTAATTAAAAATAATATTGAAAAATGGATTAGAGATAGATAGAAAAGTGAAGACTGCACTATTTTGTAGTCAAAAAAGATATTAATTTTGAATCCAGTCAATGACATATCAAAGTTCTGTGTCCCTGGGAATGTCAAACTTTTCTGTACTTTGTTTTTCTCATCTTATTAGAGGGGGTTAGATTTGATTTGATGGACTTTACTTTTCTTTCCAGTGCTAACCCTGTCTAACCCTATGATTCCATGCTTCTGTGACTCTAATAATATTTCTTTTGAAACATCAGATTCAGGAAAAAATGAGAACTACAAGCAATAGCCAAGAACGTAAATTGAAACCTAAGTTATTTTATTAATGTGGTATAGAGTGATCAAATTGCTAATTTAATTTTGTCAGCATTCTCCCAAATTTGTGGGCAAAGTTTAATGTTCAGTCTTCTGCAACTTCTGCCTTGTATTATTAAATATTTCTATGTTAAACCTGAGAATGGTATTATATGTATTTCCACAATCATAACATTCCTCAACAGGTTAGAGTTGACCAAATATAAATTCACATTTGCATTTGTCCTTAACTAAATTATAGAAATATACATTTTCTGAAACATGAATAGATAAGATAGGACAATAATATAGGAAACTATCCATTCTAAGGGTGAATTAAGCCTATTCGTTAAAAATATTTGAGAGATGTTTTTTTTTTTTTTATTAAATAGCTATTTCTGTAAGCAGGAAAATATTTGATAACTAAAAGAAAACTGAAATTACTGAACATATAATAAAGACAAAATAGTTAATTTCACACTCAAATAATTAGAAGTAAAGAAAAAAAAGATAATACAAACATTACTATACATGTATATGTATTATACATATTTATGTATGCTAGAAACAATCTAGAGAGGTGTCCTTTTCACATTTGGGATCATTTCATTGTCCATGAATAGTGTCTACCTGGCATATAATATATGTGTATGTCAGCAATTGTCATTCTTTATCAACTTATTTTTTTCCTAGATATGTAATTAGCACTTTTTCTGCATGATTAGTTATTTTTTCAGAAAGGTTCTGCAATGTTGATATGCTTGATGAAATCAGAACCATATCATTCTCAAACAGTTAAAGTCTGATTTTTAACTCTGTGGTCGATCTTATCCTTGACATTTTGGAGCAACAAGAGTAAATTTTTATCTTCCAAGTTGTGCTTTACCTGATATTTATGATCATATACTTGTTGAAGATTATCTCCATTTTAACTTTCAAGAGATGGAGTAAAATTTGAATTTAATAATGAGCGATACATTAATAGACTCAAAACCCCTTATATAGTCGACAAATAATAAACAAAATGGAATTATATTCTCTTTATCTTGAATCAATTGTATAATGGCAAAGGCATGTTCTACTGTATAATATCATTTGTGCAAGGTTACCCTATTCTCATTGAATTCCAACATAAAATGTTTTCAGTGTATGTGCATATTATTTTCATAAAATTATTATATAAATGGGGGAGTAAATATATTTTATCATGTACTTATTCACTTTAATTTTTCTCATATTACTGCTCAAAATTTTTCCCAAATTAGTGTCATTTTCTACTCCAGGATATCTTGAGAATAAAGCTTTGAGTGCTTACAAAATTTTGATGACTCAGTAATGTTTTGGTATAACATATATTAATTATAACATCTTTCCTAGATAAGCTGCTTGTCTCATTTTTGACTATTTTAATATCATTTCTACTTCTTCTCTAAAAACATTCATGGCTAGAATGTTTGAATCCAAATTGACCTCTCTACCATATTAATGGTAAAACAGATTATTTTTTAAATTTTTTGCCAATCATTTTCATCTTTCATCTGCATATTTTCCTACTTCATGTTTCATCTTTAAATAACCACAAGATGACACTGTTCATTTCAGTCTCTTATCAAAATTTCTTTTAACTATTTTTCTCTATTGCTTATCTCTTTTACATGAGAAATCTACTGATAAACTTTTCCCCCATAATTTATAATGTTTTACAAGCATGTTCCTGTCTAAAACCATATTGTATTCTCATTTCTCTGTTTGACAAGTAAATGCTCATTGACAAAAGTAGGGCTAAATTTTTTTCCCTTTATTATAGCAATTGATTAAATTCATTTAATCTTCTTGTGAAATGATCACAATTGATAAATATCTTTTTCTCTATTCATTTCCCATTTGAAGGCATACCAATGACCAGCTTAATAAAGTTAACTTGGAGAGAATTGTTTTAAATGGGATACCATATATTTTCTTATTGTTTTCTTTCTCCTTTTTTTTAAAATTAATTTTTATCTTTAACAAGTCAGGAACATAAAAAAAACTACATAGATTCATAATTAACCTTTCTACTGAAATATAATTACTACTGTTAGTATTAATATCACTATCACTAATACTATACTTAGTTAAGTATCATTTAGTGCTTTAAAATTTGCAAAAGGCCTCTTGTATATTATCCAATTTAATTCTTTTAACAACCTAAGGAGTTAAATGTTATTTTTAGATAAAAATATTATTATTACTATTATTTGAGGAAACTGAAGCAAGCAGAAGTTAAATAACTTGCCTGGGGACATACAATAAGTAAGGCTAATTTTGAACTTAGGTCTTCCTCATTCCAGTGTTCTAGCTACACCAATCAAAAACTCAGTATTTCGGGGGCACTAGGTGCGCAGTGGATAGAGCACCAGCCTTGAATTTAGGAGGACCCGAGTTCAAATGTGGTCTTAGACACTTAACACTTCCTAGTGTGACCCTGGGCAAGTCACTTAACCCCAGCCTCAGGGAAAAACAAAACAAAACAAAACAAAAAACACCTCAGGATTTCATTGATCCAGTGAGATCAATGAAAACTATGTTTCTAATAAGACCAATCTCAATTTAGATTAAAAATCACAGGTAGAATCCATTTTGAAGCCTAATTAATTAATTTGGATTAATCTTGAGAAAACCATATAGGGACATTAATGAAAATTGCAACAATGACCCTGTTTCTGTTATAATTTGAAAGTTACTGTTCTGAAAGAGTTAAGTGGACAATGAAAAAATTTATATTGGTTATTTGGCCTCATCTTTTCCCATATCCTCCACATATACACTACATCATTACCAGGATTTTCCCAAAATAATATTTTCTAGGATCTGTGAACAGTCATGATAATCCAAAACTGTGCTCAACTCTACATTTCTCTTACCTTATGAATACAATCTTGTAGATATGGTCAATTTAAGTCTATAATGTAACTAAATGTCAATTTTTAATATTGTTCCTGACATTGCAAAAGAAAATGTAGCCATATCATTTTTTCTTGGTTAAATATTGCAGCACCAAGTGTTTTGCATTTTTTAAAGGTCGGTACACAATTTTTCACTCACTAGGTCTTCCCTTTACTAAAATAGCAAAAACATCTGTGGCCCCTCCACTCAATTGGTGCAATCCTTTATGAGTCCCAGATTTACAAACAGTATCAATTACACTCAGTAAACCTCATTCTTGGTCTTATTAATTACTTTCCATCCACTTGTCCCTCAGGCATATGGGTTCCAAAAATATGCTGACAATCAACAGCAATGGGTTTATAACTTGGTTATTTGATAAGAAGAGGCATTTGCAAAAGAGTTTCATATTATTTATAAAAGAATGTCTTTACAAGGAAGTTATAAACGCTCATGCCATCTCTGGCTTTCTCTCTTTTTGTTTTTTCCCCTCTCTTTAATATAGTCAAATCTTTTCCTAATTCTTTCTCCCTACCAATTTTGAAATTATTCAAGAAAAGTGATATCCATCATGCTCTGTGACTCAGCTATTGCACTACTGCTAGACAGAGTCCTAAAAGATGTTAAGGATAGAAAATGACCCAATATGTAGCCTAATATTCATGGTGGCACTTCCTTAGGTAGCATAAACCAAAGACATGGGGGTTTAGCAGCTTATAGACGTACTAAGAGTCATGTCTTCTCTTCTCCTCCCCCAACATGATGCAAATTGCTTTTATATCTTAAATAAACTAATTATTTCCAGATTTTGTTTTTATGTGGGGAGTTTTTCAATAGTGGTAGTAAAATCAGGATTCTATACAGACATTCAAAATCATTTGACACTATGTATTTTCATTTTCCCAAGACCTCACTTGCTTCTTGAATCTATAATCCCCAGGCCCTCATTTTGAATGAAAAAAGATGATTAATGAATCACTAAAATGCAGACAACCTAGTGTTCACTTGGGGAAAAGATACATTGGGGAAGCACTCTGTTCAAAGATTCTAGGCAAATGGTGTGTGAAATTGTTGACAAATTGCCCTCATTAAGTTCTCAAAGTGGATTTTTTTTTCCTTCACAGTTTTGGCTCTTTTTCAAATGCAATTGGGCAGAGTTAGGGGACTTGTGTTGGCAAGGTGTGTACCTTGTGTATTTTTGACCTTGAATACTTTTTCCACTTCTGTAAATGGATAGTGAATTTAACATAGACACTCTCAATTAATAGGTTTAATGTAAAAGACCTTTTTCCTTTCAGAAAAACAGGTGTAAGCACAACTCAGTGATATCCTATATTAAAGACAAATTGGAAAGGGAAGAGGATGTAGGTTTTGAGAGACCCTGTGCAATGTAGAGTTCATTTTGTATTCACTCACAAAGGACAAAAGAGCTATTCTTGCTTTGGAGTTCTAACAGCCATTCCACAAGTAATAGGGCTTTTCTAAAAAGTTTTCCTTTTGTAGTCTAATGTTGCATGGACTAACCTGGAATAAACCTAAGATTCTTCACAAAGCTCACCAGATTCTTTACAAACTCTATGATATCCATCACAAAGCACATCTCAAGACAGATAGATGTTCAGTATTCAGTAATTCACACTTCTCAATATCTGCCATACTTTTTTATTTTTCCCCTTTAAGCCCTTTAGGTCCCTTTGCTATGTAGGATTTCTGGAAATGTAAGTAATGAGGATATTTCACACTTGTCTAGAACTTTGAGAATTAAATTTTCTTTTTTAAATAGTATTTTATTTTTCCAAACACATGTAAGGAAAGTGAATTAGGTATACGGTGTTAAGTGTAGGTCAATGCCTAATTTCTTCCGTACTAATTTTCAATTTTCCCAGAAGTTTTTGTCAAATAGTGAATCTTATCCCAAAAACTGGGGTCTTTGGTTTTGTCAAATGTGAGATTGCTATAGTTATTACATGTTTTGTCCTGTGATCTTAACCTATTCCACTGATCAACTAGTCTGTTTCTTAGCCAGTACCAAATGGTTTTGATGATCGCTGCTTTATAATATAGTTTTAGGGTGTGACCCCAGGCAAGTCACTTAACCCCAATTGTCTCAGCAAAATAAATAAATAAATAAATAAACAAACAAACAAACAAATAAATAAAATAAAATAATATAGTCTTAGATCTGGCACAGCCAGGCAATCTCCATTAGCATTTTTTCATGAATTCCTTTGAAATTCTTGACCTTTTGTTCTTCCAGATGAAGTTTGTTACTATTTTTTCTAGATCTGTAAAATAATTTCTTGGGAGTTTGATTAATATGACACTAAATAAATAGATTAATTTAGGTAATATTGTCATTTTTATTATATTTTCTCAACCTAACCATGAGCACTTGATATTTTTCCAACTGATTAGATCTGACTTTATTTGGGTGGAAAGTGTTTTTGTAGTTGTGTTCATATAATCCCTGATTTTCCCTTGGCAGGCAGATTCCCAAATATTTTATACTATCAACAGTTATTTTGAAAGGAATTTCTTTTTGTACCTCTTGCTGCTGAATTTCGTTGGTAATATATAAAAATGCTAATGATTTATATGGATTTATTTTGTATCCTACCACTTTGCTAAAGTTGTGAACTGTTTCTAGTAGTTTTTTAGTCAATTTTCTAGGATTCTCTAAGTGTGCCATCATATCCATCATATCATCTGCAAAGTGATAATTTAGTTTCCTCATTACTTACTCTAATTCCCTTTAATCTCTTTTTCTTCTATTATAGCTAAAGTTAACATTTATAGTACAATATTGAATAGTAATGGTGATAGTGGGCAACCTTGTTCACTTCCTGTTTTTTATTGGGAATGTTTCTAGTTTAACCCATTATATATGATGCTTGCTGATGGTTTTAGATAGATGCTACCGATCATTTTAAGGAAAACTCCATGTATTCCTCTTCTTTCTGGTGTTTTTATTTTTTGTTTATTGTTTTTTGTTGAGGCAATTGGGGTTAAGTGATTTACCCAAGGTCAAACACTCTCTAAGGTTTTTAATAGGAATGGGAGTTGGATTTTGTCAAATGCCTTTTTCTGCATCTAGTGAAATAATATTATTTTTGTTAGTTTAATTATTGATATAGTCAATTACACTAATAGTTTTTCTAGTATTGAACTAGTCCTGCATTCCTAGCATAAATCCTACTTGATCACAATGTATTATCCTGGTGATAAGTTACTGAAATCTCTTTGCTAATGCTTTATTTACTATTTTTGTATCAATATTCATTAGGAAAATTGGTCTGTAATTTTCTTTATATATATGTGTGTACTTATATATGTGTGTGTACATATATATAGTGTGTGTGTGTATATATGTATATGTATATATGTGTGTATATATATATATATATATATATATACACACACACACACACACACACACACATATATATATATATATATATAAAAAGCTACATTTTCCCCATCTCTTCTTCTATCAGGAGACTACCAGGCTCCACTGTTTGGATTTGTAATTTGTTAAAGTTGTAATGGCCACCTCTCCTCTTGCCTGTCAGCTTTTGGCTCATTCTGTGGTGCAATGCTACAACAGAAAAAAAATTGCTGTAACTTTACATGTAATCTCTTCTCATCATTCAGTCTGGTGCACATTTGATGTTTTGCTGAAGTGGTTATATGGGATCTGAGCGGGCAAAAAGTCTACATAATAATTTTTAATAAATGCTGGTTGTTTGTTTGATTATTGTCTAGGCTTAAGGATAAAATTTCTTAACTTACAGAAGAACAATAAACCAATCAACTAAGCTGAATTGTTACTAGGATGTCTGTAGAGCACCAAAATCCAAAGAGCTGAGAAAAGTGAATCAGTTGCTATAACAGACATTAGATTAGGTAGTTCATACTAGATCAAGAAGCCTAAATATGGTGAGTTCTGGAAATTAGAGCATTTAACCTAACACAGCCAGATTGCCAGTTTTGATTGTTATTGTTATTTTTCTCAAACTTCATCATAGACAAACTCTGCTAAACCTCCTCTTAATACTATTGTTCTATAAAAAATAAGGAGCAGACTGATTTCAGAAAATCCTGGAAAGACTGCCATGAACTCATGCTTAGTAAAATGAGCAGAATCAAGAAAACATTGTACACAGTAATAGCAAAATTGTCTAATGATAAGCAATAATAGATTTAGCTCTTCTCAGCAATATATTCATCCAAGACAATTCCAATAGACTCTGGATGGAAAAGACCATCTATATCCAGAAAAAGAACTATGAAGGTTGAATATGGATTGAAGCATACTATTTTTACTTTTTTTTTTCTTTCTCGCTTTTGTTTTGATTTTTCTTTTACACCCTGACTAATATAGAAATATCTTTAAAATGCTTGTACATGTATAACTTGTATCAGATTGCTTGCTGTTTTGGGAAAAGGAAAGAAAGAAAGGGAAGGAGAAAAAGCATTTGGAACTCAAATTTTTACAAAAATGAATGTTAAAAACTATCTTTACATGTCATTGGATAAAAATAAAATACTAATAAATGAAATAAAAATAAACTTCCTAACTTCCACTCTAAGTCAAGTTTCATATACTGCTATTCAATTTTATATGTGACATAGATCATTAATTTATATATATATATATATATATATATATATTATATCTTTATTAAATTAAAAAACTCTTTTTAACTCTACTTTAGGGTTCATACACATATATTTAAGTTTTATCTGCAATATGGATCAAATATATATATATATATATGTGTGTGTGTGTGTATGTGTGTGTGTATGTATAGACATATAGATCCCTGCACTAAATACATATTAAATATATAGTACATATATGTATATTTATAGATAGATAGATAGATATAATATGTAGATGAACAAAGAATAAGCATTTATATAGTGCTTATTATTTTCCAGGCACTATATTAAGCACTCTTTAAAAATATTATACTATAAATCTCATCTGATCCTCATAACAAACCTGCAAGTTAAGTACTGTTATTATCATCTTTTAACAGTTGAGAAAACTGAGACAGAGGTTAAATGACTTACTCGATGTGTCACTCAATCAGTAAGGGTGTAGGAGGCTGAAGTTGAACTCAGGGCTTCCTGACTCCATGTCTAGTGCTCTATGTACTGTGCCACCAAGCTGCCAGTTATGTAAAGAACCTATAGTGATTTTTGTTTGTCCTTTGTCCTTGAAGAGAACCATGACATCAGGGAGGTAATCCTGTGACATGTAAGTGAGTTGGATTTAAGTGATGTAGGGCTGGACAAGATCAGTTGAAATAGGAACATGGGCCTACAACTAAAATGGTAAAAATGTCTCACATTTTTACATGAAAGCTTTGGAAAAAATGCTATTATGGCAATTCCCTGTCAGTGCAGTCACCTATGACTGAATAGATATATTTTAAGGATTTGCCTAATGTGTTTTGGGGTGACAGTTATTATGTCAGAGAAAGGATTTCATCCCAGCTCTTACTGATTTCAAGCCTAACGCTGCTTCTACTACACCATGCTGTGTCCATGTATATGTGCACAGATGGACTCATATGGATAGACTAACCCAAAGGACTGCTCTTACAATAGGACATCGTAATCCAGGCAAGATTCTTTTTTATTCACTTTATTTTTCTAGTGGGGATGGCTATGCCAACATTTTCTGAATGATTATGAATTTCTTTGGAAGCTTCATAGTATTCACAGGTATAAGGCCTATGAAATCCATGACTTTTATTAGAAAGGAAGGATATAAAACCCCAGTTTTCCAGGCATTTCATAGCTATTGAAGATGGCAGGATAGAAGAGAAGATCACATATGCATAAATATGCATGTAATGCAAATTAATAGATTTCAGATTATATGTATGTATCTTTGAGGAATATAAAATGATTGTGCTATGACTTGCTTGGTTAAATGCAATAACAAGATTTCGGTATCTAGCCCATTTCCAGGTACAATTCAAAGAGCTGATATTAATCTTGTAAGCATGTAGAAAGCATGTTTGGAAATCTTAGAGACAGCTTCATTCTCAACATACCAACATAATGACTGAGAAAAATGAATAGGTATGAGACTTTTGCCTCCGGAAGCCTGGCAATTCATAATTGGTTCCCAACATTGGAAATGACTTTTACTTTTTGGCCTGTACAACTGCTCTCCATAAGGACATGTTCCTAAAGAGAGTAAGATAGAAAGTGATTCGAGCCTTTTTTCTAACAATTAAGATTCCTTGATGCAAAAAATGTATTGGATTAGATATTAAGAAATCAATTTCAAAAAAAAGTGTAAGTTTAAATTATTCCTTATCTATCACTAATTAAGTAAAAGATGCGAATACCAAGAACTTTCTTTCAGAAATTAAATCAATGAATAATATTCCTCAAAAAAGTTGGGTTGGGGCAGCTAGGTGGTACAAGGATAGAGTACCAGCCCTGAAGTCAGAAGGACCTGAGTTCAAATCTGACCTCAGACACTTAATACGTCCTGGCTGTGTGATCCTGGTCAAGTCACTTAATCTTAATTGCCTCAGCAAAAAGCCAAAAAGAAAAAAAAGTTGGGTTTCAGAGAGGCACTTATGTGTATGCATGTATACACACATATACATGCATGTATCTACATATGTATAAATGTATATGTGTGTATACACATTTGTTTACAATTGTTTTTTCCTTTGTACTATTCAACAGAGCCATAATTAGGATTGTTTTTAAAATCCAAGGGAAGAGCAGAGTGGAATTAAAGTTGCTAAGGATGAAGTCACCAGGAGCAACGAGGTATCTGGGAAGAAGCCAAAGGACTAGGGAAAAGATTTCTAACACTGAGGGTAGAAGTTGGTGGAGGAAATTCAGCTGAAGGCCAGTTGCTAATGGAAAGGAAATATGACCTGAAACTATGCTTTTTGTACTCTGTAAATTTTAGTGCCCTCCAATAAAGTTCTAGTATTCCCATCTTATTATGATTCTCCTAGCGATATATCTACTTTTGTGCTGAAATATGATACTAAATAACATTTGTGTAAAATCTGATGTATTTTCTTAAAATGAATTTTTAAAATCAAATCACATTTCCTGTGATTTGGGAGTTTTAAAATAAATAAAATAAATGATAAGGAAAATGCCATCTGGAATGAAAATTTATTACTATCAATCTGATTTGAAACCTCTGAAAGATTAAATTCTACTCTTCTACTGAAATATTAATATATTCTAATAGCTGCTTTCTGTACATGGGATCTTCTTTTTGCACACAACATTCTTGTTTCATTGAAAGGGTATAAAGCAAAACATTCTTGAATGGATTAAATAACAAACAAAAAGACATAGGTCCTAAGTATAAATCCCTCCCAAGGAATTAATGCTCTAAACAAAGAAGCATAAAATCACAGTCTGTTTTCAAATCAAGACTAATTATTTACAACTTTCAAGAAAGCAATCTTGAATTTATGACTAATTTGTGAGTTATAAAAGGAAAAAAGAAAATAACATGAAACCACATTCAAATATGATGATTTGTTGTATTCTTTTTAAATTTTTTCTTCAAATCTCCCAATAGCTAACATGACAGACAGTCTGTTCTGAATAATTTCCTTTTATCATGAGCAAAATAGTAGAAATAAATACTATTAAGCTAATTCCTTTTCATTAAGGATAACTATCAATTGAGAAAGTTATATAATCTGATTAGAGTCCCAAAGTATATTTAATTTGTCAGCTATAATTTAAGTATTGAACGTGTCGAAAGAGAAGTTCAGTGGAATATAACATTTTCAAAGAAGCCATCTGATGATGATCTATAAGCAAATTAGGAAAACGAGAGATAGTATATTTCTTTAACATCTGTGGGCAAGGAAGGACATTATGAAATATCAATGGATAATTTTGCCAAGTTAAAAAGTTTTTACACTGACAAAATCAATATATTCAAGATTAGAATGGAAACAGAAAACTGAGAAAAAGGGCTCTGACTCATTTCTAAAATATATAAAATATACAGAGAATTGACTCAAATTTATAAGAATACAAGTCATTCTCCAATTGATAAATGATTAAAATGTCAAACCGTTGACAAATGGTTAAAACCATTTCTAGACATATGGAAAAAAAATACTCTAAATCACTGTAGATTTAGAGAAATGCAAATTAAGACAATTCTGAGGTACCACTTCACACTTCTCAAATTGGCTAACATGAGAGGTAAAGATGATGAAAAATATTGGAAAGAATGTAGGCAAACTAGAACACTAATACATTGTTGGTGGAGTTGTTAACTGATCTAACTATTCTGGACAACAATTTGGAACTGTGCCCAAAGTATTATCAAATTTTGATCCACTAGTGTCTCTCCTGGGTCTGTATCCCAAACAGATAATAAAGGAGGGAATGGGACCCACATGTGCAAAAATGTTTGTGGCAGCCTTTTTTGTAGTGACAAAAAACTAGAAACTGAGTAGATGCCCATCAGTGTCTAAATGGTTGAATAAGTTATGGTATATGAATGGCTGAATAAGTTATGGTATATGAATGTTATGGAATATTATTGTTCTATGAGAAACAATTAGGATGATTTTTAAAAGTGCTGGACTTAAATGAACTGATGCTAAATGAAGTGCATAGAACCAAGAGAACACTGTGCACAACAACAAGAAGATTATATGTTGATCAATTGTGATGGATGTGACTTTTCTGCAATGAGGTGATTCAGGCCAATTCTAACAGATGTGATGGAGAGAGATATCTGCACCCAGAGAGAGGACTGTGGGGACTGAGTATGAACCACCACATAGTATTTTCATTTTTTTGTTGTTGTTTGATTGCTTTTTTTGTTTTCTTTTCTCATTTTTTTTTTCCTTTTTGATCTAATTTGTGTGTGTGTGTGTGTATCATGGTAAATGTGAATATATGTTTAGATTTAGAAGAATTGTACATGTTTAATCTATATCTGATTACTTGCTATCTAGGAGAGGGAGTGGAAGGAAGGGAAGAAGAAAAATTGGGAATGCAAGGTTTTGCAAGAGTGAATACTGAAAACTATTTTTGCATAAATTTTGAAAATAAAAAAAAAGCTATTTTTTAAAAGACTAGCTTTGGATTGAGTGATCACTCTATCTTAAACATAAAAGTGATTTTCCCAAAATGTGCTCTCTAAGTTATGTCAACTTGTTGAAATCCTAACAAGCTCAATTGTTACTTTCACTGTGAAGTTTTCTTTGATTCTCAGGATCAACAATATTCCTACCACAGGTAGCACTTGGTTCCTTTCTGTCTTATTTAAACACCTTCAGTACCTACTTTGTTTCAGGTACTGCGCAAATTATCTCAAGTACATATCTATTTATGAATCCATATTATATTATAGTTATTTGTGTGTTATTATCTACTACTAGTTTTTAATGCCCCTTAAGTGCGTGTTTTTATTAACCTTTGTATCTCAAGCAACACCAAGCTCAGTGATCTGCATGCTTCCAGTACTTAATCCATGATTGGTAAATTTGAGGCTTTTAAATGAGTCTGAGACTAATTTCAGAAGTCATTAAAGGTTGGTGGATATGATATGAATGCAAGACAGAAGTAAATAAGGGAATTACCTAATTTTTATATTATCAAACTTTTAAGATGATCATTGACATAATAATCTTTTTTGATTTATTATGATCTCAATATAGCCCAAGATGATGGTTTCTAAAGATAGTATAAAATTAAAAAAAATCCTCCAGAAGCAAGGATCACAATGAGATAATCCTTATTGTCTTTTATCCCAAGGATTATGGAGATAAATATAAAAATTTCTATAAGTGGAGCTGTCCTTACTATATTATTTTTACCACTGCTATAGAAAAGTTATGGACTTTGTGTTATGCATTGCCAGAGCTGACCCATAATTTTCAGGGGGTTATATCATGGGGGAAGAATAAGATTTAGTGCCCATTAAAATCTAATTTTCTTTATAGTTTCCCTTTTTTCTGAGACATAATTCTTATTGTTTAATCTTTACCACATGCCCAGCATTTGCATTTATTTACCTGCTTTGTTTCCCCAAGCTCATGTCTGCTCTTCCCATTGGCTAGCTAAAAATGTTTGTTTCTGCACTGGTACAAGCATTTTAAACAATAGGTTGCTGAAGGAATAGGAAAAAGGGTTTTTTTTTTTCCTTGAAACCAAAATCCAGCTCTTTTTTGTTTTCAGATGCTGATTCATAGTTGATTTAAACCTTCTTTAGAATGCATGATCCCTTATAACCCAGGTTTCATCACAATTGACAGAGAAGATATACTTTTCAGCATGGGGGTGGATAGAAGATTGGTCAGATAGAGAATATTCTGAGAATCACAACTTGGGCTGATTCTCAAAAAATAATGGATCTCAGCTTCCACAAAAATCATAGCAACTAATTTTACTCAAAGACATACTAGTCAAATACCCTCTTTTTGAGTTCATTTAAATATACTATCAAGAGCCACTTCCCCACAAAATTCTGATTCAACCATTGAAACAAGCAACCATCTCAGCTGCTCTCAATAACCACAAAAGAGCTGGGAATATTAAGGAGCCATCAATATATTGTGCTATCTTTGTTCTTAGCCCCAGTGACTTTATAGGTCCCTTTCTCCCCACTGATAGTTGTATATAATATCTGGAAGAGATTGCAATCATATACCTCATAAATTTTATTTTTCTGCATTATTTTTACATCAGATAATTTACAATCTAAGTAATTCTATAGTTTTCCTCATACTCTCACCCTGATCCCATAGTTTCATCTCTCCAATCCTATCTACCACCAGAGGGGGAAAGATATTATCTACTAATTTCAAAACCAGGAACCAGTAGGAAGAGGGTAGATTCAGATGAGCTCTTAAAAGGAGAACAAATCAGTCATGTTCTCAAATCCCATGTGACATTGAGAAAACTGATAATGCTCCCCTACAGTTTCCCATTGAGAAATTATTATTCCCATTTTAATTTTTGTACAAAGGAATCTGGTCATAGACTCCATTTTTCACAATTCTTCAGGCCAAGGCAGTCTCGTTCACAGATGGAAATTTTCTGAATTTTACTCTTCAATTGAGATTCTATTAGTTTGTAATATAGCATTGTTGTTCATTTTGTACTCTAACTGAATGAGGGATTTAATAAAGACAAAAATTCCTGACTGGTTTCCCTGTCTTCAAAAAGCTCTGGATATGATGATTAATCATGGGCCATTTATAAATAAATAGAACTGGATAGTTCATTCTTGGTTGCAGTCCTTGATCTTTTGCCTTACGGAATATCAGGTTCCAGGCCCTTCTATCTTTTAATGTGGAGGTAGCCAGATCTTGAGTGACCCTTATTGTGGCACCTTGGTATTTAAATTGTTTTTTTCTAGCTGCTTGCAAGATTTTCTCCTTTGTGTGGCAGTTCTGCAGCTTAGCCACACTATTCCATGGTGTTCTTTTTTTAGGGTCTATTTCAGAAGGAGTTCGATGAATTCTTTCCACATCTACTTTCCCTTCTGTTTCCATTATCTCTGGACAGTTCTCTTTGATAATTTCCTGTAAAATAGAATCTAGGCTCTTTTTTTTGGTCATAGTTTTCGGGAAGTCCAATGATCCGCAGATTATCTCTCCTAGATCTATTTTCCAGGTCTATAGATTTTCCCAGTAAGTATTTGACGTTATTCTCCAGCTTCTCATTTTTTTTTTTTTTTTTTTGTTTTGTTTGACTGATTCTTGGGTTCTCTGTGAATCATTCATTTCTATTTGTTCCATCCTGACTTTTAAGGAGTTATTTTCTTCTTTCACAGTTTTTAGTTCTTTTTGTAAATGCCCAATTTCGTTTTTAAATGAATTATTTTGCTCTATTGAATTTTTTTCCATTTCCCTAATTTTTTTTGAGAATTATTTTCTTTTTCCAATTCAGAAATTCTATTTTCTTGAGACTTTTTTATCTTTTCCAATTCAGAAATCCTACTTTCCTGTGATTTTTTAAGCTTTTCTAATTCACAAATTTTGTTTCCCTGCATCTCTTGTGAATTCTTTATTTTTTCCAACTCCAATTTCAGGACGTTGTTCTTCTCTATCATAGCTTCTCTTTCCTTTCCCCATTTTTCTTCAAACTCTCTTAGCTTTTTAATAGTCTCTTCTAGGAGAGAGTTATGTGATGGGGGGCAGGAATCATTCCCCTTTAGGTTGTTATCTGCTGACTCTCTGCTGTTAACTTCCTCGGGGTTGGACACCCTCTCTTTCTCTGTGTAGAAGGAATCTATAGTTTATATATGTGTCCCGGTGGGGCGTGGATGTCTACAGCAGGTGACGTGAAAAGCCCCTGCACTCAAACTGGAAGTGTCTGCCAGAAACCGCGGTCCCTAGTTCAAAGGTTCCGCTTCTCTGGGACTTCCGGGGCTGAGTTCCACAGCCTCCAGCTGAGCTAGGCAGTGTGTGTTGCCTTGGGCTGTATCTGCCCACTTCTCAATGTCTTAACTAGTCTCAGGTGGGAGCTAGGGGCCACACCCCCCAGTGCCGAGATCTGCTGAGTCACCCCCAGGATCCAGGAAGATCTAATCTATCTTTGAATTTTTAAAGTGGTTTGGATTTCTCTTCTGAACTGCTGTATTATAAGCAGAGAAGAGCTAACAATCTGTGCCAGATTCCTTTATCTCAGTGGCTTCTCTGATCCCAGAGCCCTCCCCAGCACGATCAGCGCAGTGTGCTAGCACCCAGCCGTCTGTGCTGGCCTCTCTTCTTCCTCCCCTGGGAACTGACCTTTTCTGTTGAAACTCCAGATTCTCTTCAGCTGGTAAGTCGTGCTTCCAGTCCTTGTGGTATCTATCAGTCCAGCGCTATTTCTGAGGCTGATTTATCTAATTGGTTGTGAGGGAGTAAGGACATTCACAGAGTAGTAGGATAGTCTACCTCTCAGACTTGTGGAGGAGGAAGGAATTTATGACCAGAGGAGAACTAGAGATCATTATTGATCACAAAATAGAAGATTTTGATTACATCAAACTAAAAAGTTTCTGTACACACAATACTAATGCAAACAAGATTAGAAGGGAAGTAACAAATTGGGAAAATATTTTTACAGTTAAAGGTTCTGACAAAGGTATCATTTCCAAAATATATAGAGAACTGACCCTAATTTATAAGAAACCGAACCATTCTCCAGTTGATAAATGGTCAAAGGATATGAACAGACAATTCTCAGAGGAAGAAATTGAAACTATATCCACTCATATGAAAGAGTGTTCCAAATCACTACTGATCAGAGAAATGCAAATTAAGACAACTCTGAGATACCACTACACACCTGTCAGATTGGCTAAGATGACAGGAACAATTAATGATGAGTATTGGAGGGGATGTGGGAAAACTGGGACACTAATACATTGTTGGTGGAGTTGTGAAAGAATCCAGCCATTCTGGAGAGCAATTTGGAACTATGCCCAAAAAGTTATCAAACTGTGCATACCCTTTGACCCAGCAGTGCTGCCATTGGGCTTATATCCCAAAGAAATACTAAAGAGTGGAAAGGGACCTGTATGTGCCAAAATGTTTGTGGCAGCTCTTTTTGTTGTAGCTAGAAACTGGAAGATGAATGGATGTCCATCAGTTGGAGAATGGTTGGGTAAATTGTGGTATATGAAGGTTATGGAATATTATTGCTCTGTAAGAAATGACCAGCAGGAGGAATACACTTACATCAACTGTTGCTGAGTGAAATGAGCAGAACCAGAAGATCGCTATACACTTCAACAACAATACTGTATGAGGATGTATTTGATGGAAGTGGAAATCTTCAACATAAAGAAGAGCCAACTCACTTCCAGTTGATCAATGATGGACAGAGGTAGCTACACCCAGAGAAGGAACACTGGGAAATGAATGTAAATTGTTAGCACTACTGTCTATCTGCCCAGGTTACATGTACCTTCGGAATCTAATGCTTATTGTGCAACAAGAAAATGGTATTTACACACATATATTGTATCTAGGTTATATTGTAACACATGTAAAATGTATGGGACTGCCTGTCATCAGGGGGAGGGAGTGGAGGGAGGGGCGGGATAATTTGGAAAACTGAATACAAAGGATAATATTATAAAAAATATATAATAAATAAAAAAATAAAAAATATATAAATAAATAGAACTTTAGATAAATTACAGAGAAGATGTTTCCCTTCAAAGTCTTTCCATTTCTAATTTGGAGTCTTATTCGTATTCTGAGATAACCCATTGCATATTGGATCTTTGTGGCAATTTTCCTGTTCCTCTCTTTATATCAATATTCCCCAATCTGGGCCTGTTATATCATTGAAATAAATAGTTTTATTCTGTATCTCAGTGCATCAGAGACCCAACTTTTTACTATTCTACTTAATTCAACAAATATTTTTGAAGTCCCTGCCTCAAAGTGAGTGAAAAGAACCCAAAGAGAAAATTAAGATTGTAGATGAAATAGTTTGTACTCTATAAGTAGAGTACAAGGTATACAAATGAAGGTTCACAAATTATTTCAAGGTGAGAGTTAGCAAATAAGGGAATATTTCACAGAAGTGACAACACCAGAGCTAAGCTTTAAAGGAAGTTTCAAAAGGCCAGTTTGAAAAGAGGGACAATTCATATAGTTGCATAGAGTGGTAAATGGCACAATGAAAAGAGCTGCTGAGCCTGGAGTCAGGAAGATTTCACCTTCATGAGTTCATTTCTAGCCTCAGATAAAGGTTCTAGCTATGTGATCCTGCTAAGCCATTTAAGCCTATTTACCTCAGTTCCTTATCTATAAAATGCTAGAGAAGGAAATGGCAAACCACTCTAAGATCTTTACCAAGAAAACCCTAAATGGGGTCATGAAAAGTCAGACAAAACTGAAATGACTTAATAACAAAGGAGATGAATCGAGTGCCTCTGATTTGGTGAAGAGCTGGTAGTGCAGAATGACTTGAAAGTAAAATACGTGAGAAGAAAAATAATGAAATGAGACCAAGAAAGGTTAGTTGAAATCATACTGCAGATATCCTTTAAACACTATGTTGTGAAGTTTATATTTTGGCCTAGAAGAAATAGTACATTATTGAATTTGAATGCCTTTTGCTTTTACAATTATAGTAATTTTCCTATGTTATCAACTTCCCAAAGCCCACCCCACTTCTAACACTGAAAATTTCCTTAATAACATAGAAAAAAAAAGTTAAACAAAAATAACACACACCTTGACTGACAGCATGTGCAATTTTATAAACTTTAAAGTCCTTATCATCAATAAATCTGTAATCCTAGAATTCTATGATTTCTTTGTGAGAAAATTATTTCTTCTCTATCAATTATTTTAATTACACAGTATTTAGTGTTATTTTATCCATCTTTTTGTTTGAACTCTGTTGTTCAATATTTAGATTGCTTTGCTGTTTGAGTTTACTTCATTTTGCATTAGTTCATACAAGTCTTCCCAAGTTCCACTGAATTTTTTATATTCATTATTTCTTAAGGTAACATAATATTCTATTGTATTTATACTCAACAATCTATTTAAATTTAATTCAATTGATGAACACCCACCTTGTTAACAGTTGTTTGTTTCAACAAAAATGCTGTAGTGAAAATTTTAGTTTATATATATTTGTATGAATATGTATGCATGCATACATATATGTATATGTATATGTTTACACATGTATGCTATTGATAAAGAGCTATGGGATCACCAACCCAAAGAAACACATTTACTTTCTTTTCTCAGCTAATGTTAAATTGTTTTCTAGAAGGGACTCACTTACAGTTTCAGGAACAATATATTATTATGTTTGTCTTCCCATAGCCCACTCATTATTAATTATTTCCATCGAGTCATTTTTTGCAGGTTTCTGGGTGTGGGGTAAAATATCATGGGTTTTTATTATTATTATTATTATTATTATTATTATTATTATTATTATTATTATTATTATTATTATTATTATTATCATTAGTGCTTGTCTTCCTGTTAGAGCAACTTTTCCCATGGTTGCTTGTTTTATTTTTATTTTGAAAACTATATAAAGTTAATGATTACTTATTCATTGGGAAAAGGCTTGTAGTATTATATATTTGTATAATTCCTTCTGTATCTTGTATAGCCAAGCTCCCCTAAAGTTTTTTTTTTTTTATTATTAGAAAAGTGATAAAGACAGATTTGTATTTTAGAAAGATTATTTGGCTTATTGATCACATGTAGCTTTGGACCTACTCTGCTCAACTAATGTTTTCCTAGGAGGTACTTTTTTATATTCTTCTTATTTATTTTTTTAAAAATTCCTTTACAAGTCGACTGTTCCTTTCATCCTGTTCTTGATTTTTATTAACTTGTGGTCAATGTGCTGGGAAGGCACTTTATTGTTTGCTGGCTCCAGTTTTATTCTCCATGGATATTCCAGTTTTATTCCACTGTTGTTTTATTTTATTATTCACTATGCCCTTCATTTGTTAGATATCCTGTCACAGTAGTCAATATCCTGGCATAATTATTCACTATTCTCTCTGGAGCATTTCTAATACTGTGGTATAAAGTTCCTTGTCTAATAATACTTTTCACCTGGAAACAGATAAGTCAAATAAAGGGCTATCATTTTGTCCAGGGAAAAAAAAGCAATTTTGAGAAATAAAGGGAACTATCAAAAGAGAAATAAAGGTAACTATCAAAAGTGAACTGGATGATCACGGACCAATTCATAATCAAAAAGAGATATAAAGAAAATGGAAACAGAGCATGTAATAATGAAAAAATCTATTAATGTAGCATAGATGCTATAGGAATAGTGTCAGAAAAGGTGAATAACATATAAAACAAACAGACAGAAAACAACAGAGTAGATCAAGTATATTCCATGGACAATATATTTAGACTGTAGGAAGGTATTCAATAAATTATCTCATGTTATCTTTTGGGGAAAATTGAAGGGCTCTGGAGTAAATGATAGTTCAATTAAAATGATTCAAAAATTCTGAATTACTAAATTCACATTAATCAATGTGAGCTTGATAGAAAGTCCTTAGTAATTCAGATATCTAATCCTTGATTGTGTTCTGTTCAACATGTTTATCATTTAAATGAAGATGAAGATAGAATGCTTTTCAAATTTATAAATAACAAAGTATATAAGAACGGCAAGGGACTTTAGACATCATCTCTCTAGGATAATAAAAAAAAAAACACAGATCTAGAGTTGAAAGAGACCTTAGAAGTCATATAGATATACCTGAACAAGACCTTTAACTGAACTTAATAAATTACCATAATAAAGCTCTTTTTACCTCAATTTCATTCATCTACAAAACTGGAATAATAATAGCACAAATCTTATGGAGTTGTTATGAGGATCAAATGAGATCACTATAAAGCACCTAGCCCAGTAAGCACTATATGATAAAGACTATATAAATGTTAACAATTATTTGTTGATTTTTCTCTCTATCATCTATCTATCTATCTATCTATCTGTCTGTCTGTCTGTCTGTCTGTCTGTCTATCTACACAGAGGTGAGAACTTTGAGCAAAGTTGTGGAGAGGAAGATTTAAGCTCAATATAAAGTAAAACTTCCCAGCAATTAGTGCCATGACATAGGAGATAAGATGCCTCAGTGGCTTCCGTGCTGGCTAGATGCTTCCAGAGAGGTGCTTAATGAACATTTGTTAATGAAGCTGTAGAAAGGACCTTGGTTGAGCACAAAGAGACCTGACTGGCTACTTAGGGCTCTTCTAATGTGACCAAGCAGTGTAAATTTGCCTCTTAGCTTACATTCCCTGCCCCTCCCCTGATTTTTTTACTTTAGGGATTGACAATTTTAGAAGAGAAATTTATAGTAAAAGGAATGTCCCGTGAGGCAATTAATTAAAATGAGTTGGCACTGAGTCTTCTGAAAGACTACAAGTGATTGGACATTTTGAGTAGCAGCTGGGGAAAAAAAAAGAAAAGAAAAAGAGCAAGTTAAGGGAAACACAGCTCATCTTAGCTAGCCAAGAAAATCAAACAATTCTTCTCAATTTTTACTCTTAAGTGACTCAAAATGTGCAACAACAATTGGCTCTCAGAAGACATCTGCTTTAATAAAATTTTAAAAAAAGTTGAGAGTAGGAACTCTGATAAGTTTTTGTGAAAAGGAGAATTATGATCTGGGAGAAAATCTTGTGGCATTTATTCATTCATTCATCCATCCATTTATCCAACAACCAGTTAGTAACTCCTTGTTGCATGCCAAGCACTGGAGATGCAAAAATATAAGTGAAATAGTTTTGGCCATCAAGGAACTTAAATGTATAGGGAAGTGAGTTGGTATGGAGTAGAGTGGAAGAATAGCACAGCACATAGCCACACAAGGAAATAGATGCTTATGTATATCTAAATATATGTATATACACATGAATGCATGTGTACATGTATGTATGTATACATATATGAGTACATAATATAATGCATATTATACACAACTTAATTTAAAGTAATTTGGTAGGTAGTATATTAGTAAGTAGGTAAATCATGGCAATAAAATCTATATAATAACAAATGATAGGATGTGATGCTTAGCCCTATGCAGTCTTGCCTTCCCAGTGCCTTACTGTGTGGAGAAATTTTATTCCCCCTCAATGTCTTACATGTGTCACTAAGTGATGACTGGGCTCAGCTCCAGGTATGTTTGATCTTTGCTGTTGGGTAAGGAACTTTCTGTTTGCTATGTGACTTCAAACAAAATTAATGGAGAACTGAACAGAGGAAAACCTTTGGGGTCCTCCTTTGCAGATTATTTTATTCATATATATATATGTTTTATTACTTCAGATAATTTTTAAAAAATGAAACAATATATAAGAGATCTACACAGGTTCTAGCTTGTATAAGGGAAAATCACCTAATTGTCATGATCTTCTTGATTTGGGCTATTCCTTAAGTTTTTCCTGGAGTAGATTTTGCTCTCATAAACAGAGGTCAGTCATTCTCCCTATTCAAAGTTCATTGGTTCAGAGGCACGGCTCCAACCTATTTCCTAATGTGTGAAACAATGCCTTATCTGTGAACTTCAGTTTTCCCTTATTATTTTGGTGAGAATGGAGGTGAAGAGAGAACAAAATCCTATGATATCTTCATGTATAAACTGAAGTTAAAACACAAATAACTCCCAATAGGGAAGAAACTGATCTTGCCCCATATCTCACATTTACATAAAACTTTTTCTTCCCCTAAGGAGATTTCATATGGTACCTGATGCTAAAGAATTGCATTAATTATATATTTCTTTGTTCATTCCTCACTCTATGCAGAAAGAGAATGAGTCACATCTCAGCAGTATCCATTGTCCCTGGGATGTTTCCCTCTAATTAACATCTGGAGAGCTCTTCCCAGAACCTTCATTTATGGAGCAAGTCCTAATCAATCATCTCTTCATTTCCCACCTGATTGCATGCCACTGGACTTTTCCATCAAGCCTCTATACTGTATAACTTTCCTTTTTAGCTTCCTTTCCTGTGGGTTCTTTCTCCCTTAGAATGTAAGCTCCTTAAAGGAAGGCACTATGTTTTACTTTTATTTGTATCCCCAGCACTTAGCACAGTTCATGATATATATACATACATACATATACATACATATATATATATATACACACAAACACATATATATATATATAATATACATATTTTATGTATATGTATATGTATATGTATATATATATATATATATATATATATATATATATATATATATATATATATATATATACTTGATAATACTATATACTTGATAAATTCTTCATGACTGAGTTATGTAATTTTTTAGAATCTGGAACATCCTAAGGCAACATAGTGAAAACAGTGCATACAAATCTCCAAACCAGGGGCACAGTTTTCCACAACTACATACATAGAATCAAGGGGGGGGGTATATGTGCTCAGAATTAGAGAGATCATATGTGACAGATATAACTCAAATTTCTTCTTTGCTAAAAGTCATTTTCTTTGTGAAACCTTCATAAATTTCCCCACACATACATAGATACATACATCATGCATGTATACAAGTATTATATATGTAGCTTTCTTCTGATCTTATAGAATCCTGTCTTTCTTTACGTCACCCGCTTTATGCAGGGACATAGCTACCAAAACCTAATTAAACATTCAAATCTTCAACCTTTAAAAGTTCATAAGGTTATACCAGTCAGGGCTGAGGGAGACAGATACTCTCCCTGAACCCCTCACCTAAGAGTTCCCTTTCATGGACTTAGTTGTAGGTACTCTTATCACTAGGGGTGGGTTACAACTGGGATGCTATATTCTCTATTAGGTTTTTATTTTAAGCTCCACAAGAAAAATGTGAGCAACTTTTACCCATCCCAATTTATTTCCTATGTTCATATCTACTCTATATCTCTAAATGCCCCAATAAAAGTCTGGGACTGTTTATGCCTCTGTTTGATTGATCAATCAGGAACTATTGATCTTCTATCTTTTTTTAGAGTAGGGATCAATCCTTACACAGAAATTTACATATTTATTATCTTTATAATATAAACAAGCAATTTTTTCCCAAATACTAAATAAATTGACTACAAAGAAATACGCACACGTGTTGAAAGCATTATAAAGTTTACAAAAATATAGGAAAACAGAGAGATAGAGATGGATGTTTGAGGGAATTCTTGATCATTGATAGACTGACTCAGAGAACTAGGACATGTTTCATGTTTCCTAATTTTCAAAGGTATTTGCCTTAAAGCATTGAAAATTTAATGTAATTCCTAAAATTATCTACGTCCTATCTTTAAATTAATACTTGTTAGTTATAGATGTTCACAAAAGTGCTAATTTATCTTTGATGTTGGAAATTTATGGAGTAATTATATATTTGTGAGGAGGAAGAATGAGTAGCTAGGTAGCTTAGCGAATAGAATTCTAAAGCTAAACTCAGAAATATTCATCTTCTTAAGTTCAAATCTGGCTGCAGACAATTAATAGCTGTGTGACCCTGAGCAAATCTCTTAACCCTGTTTGACTCAGTTCCCTCACCTATAAAATGAGCTGGCAAAAGAAAAGACAAAGCACTCCAGTATCTTTGCCAAGAAAAACCCTAATGAAGTCACAAAGAATCAGACATGACTCAAAAATCACTCAACAACATATTCATTCAAACTTATTATACGACTGCTACAAATAATATTAATGAAGTTTATACTTTTAAGGATAAAAATGTTATTGGGTTTTTAAAAATAATTTTAATGACATAAATGAAAATATTTGTCATGTATATTGTACATTTTCTTTCCTTTTTAGCATAATTTTAGTCCCACATTTCTGACATCTTGCTACATGTTTCCCCCAACTTGATATGTCACAAATCTAGTTCAATTTCTTTCTACCAGTTCCATAATACTTCTTATCTTACCTATTTCTATTGATAGCACAATCATTCTCCAAAGGACTATATGGGAACTTGGCATGCATCTTTGATTCTTTGCACTCCCTTGCACCTATATTCTATGAATTGCCAAAATCCCGGCAATTCTAATTCCCTGATCTTTCTTTTATCTATCCCCTCCTTTTTAATTATATTATTGTTACTCAGACCATGATTACTGACATACTAACTTTCTAACTAGTATCCCTTTCTCTTGTCTCTCCTTTCTTTCATCCATCTTTTATATAGATAATATTCATATTCATAAGTCTGACTGTCTATTCACTATACTCAGAAGTTTACAGTGGCTCCCTAATGCATACCAACTAAAATTCATAGTATTTGGGCAGCAGTTTCTAAGTTGTATATACTAGTGGCCTGCCCTATTTAAAAAGGCAAAGAAAGTTGTCCTTCCCCAACACTTTTCATACAATTTTATGCAAATGAGTTTCCTTGCTCATATTTTATCTACATAAATTAAGAATATTATAATTTTATAACACAAATATTAGCAAAAGAAAAAAATGTGATATATTTACTATCATAGAATCATATCCTTAAAGATAGAAGACCATCTAGTCCAGGTTCCTCCTTTTACAATTAATTTACATAAGGACCACAGTGATCAAGCGACTGTGACACAGGCAGGAATTGAATCCAAGCTCTCCAATTTCCAATCCAGCATTCTTTACACTATTTTATTGTTACTCTGAGAGGCAAAAGAGAAAAACAGAATAGTCCTAAATTTCACAATATACTTCCCTTCTTTACTACATTTAAACCTCTAGTGAAAGTCACAGGAACATTGGACTAGAAGTAGAGAAAAGTTATGAATGAAGTTGTTAATTTGTTCTAAAGTGGGCACAAGTGTGACCTCATCATTCTTCTAGCTACAACAGCAGCCTTCACACAATAGACAATCAAAGGTATGACAGAAATACATGAGTGGCTAATACCAGGGCCGTTGAACACTGGCATTCATGTGCCTTACCACAGGAAGCCCTTTACAGACCACATGTCCACAGGGATTAACATGGACTATGGCCTGATCAACTGTATTGCAGGATTAAAGAGAGAATTTATTGGCATAGAATATGCATTTGGCATAAGCACACAGCTGCTCCTTTAAACAGTGGATTGTAATATTTTCTACAGTGGGGAAAAGGAAGAATTTCCATGGATTGCTTGCTTTAGCTTGAGCTTATCTTGTTTTTATTGCCTTCATGTTATTATGTGTACTACCTTGATTAGTCTCCTACCTTCATTGCCTACCTTCTGACATGTGTTCCATGTCTGACATGTGTTCCAAGCCTAGCTCAGGTCCAGAGATAAAAACCTTAAAAATCCTCTTATGTTCAATGCTTTCAATTTACTAATAAGGAAAGTGGTACCCAGAGAACTGAAGCCATTTGTTCAAGATCATATAGATAAGTTGTAAGTGGTAAAAATTGGATTCAAATCTATATCCTCTGAATACAAATTCAATGATCTATTCATATTTCACTGCAGTTTTTACTTCTGTAACCCTTAATGTTCTATGTGACTTCATTATTTGAAGTCCTCCCATTAGACTATAATTTCTCTGAAGGATAGGAAGTCTGTATTGTTTCATGACAGTAAATAATAAAGAATTTTTTAAGTTTAAAAATTTTTTTTAAATTTGAAACAGGGATATCAAACATATTAATATTATTGAAGTGTCAGGGTCTTTGTCAATTATTTTATTTGCTTTACCATACTGTCATTGGCTGGTAGTAAAGCTCTTTGCCAATGTAGTGAATGATTCAACACCACTAGCCATTCAGTTCCTCCCTCCCTCCTTCCTTTCTTCTTTCCCTCCTTCCTTTCTTCTTTCCCTCCTTCCTTCCTTCCTTCCTTCCTTCCTTCCTTCCTTCCTTCCTTCCTTCCTTCCTTCCTTCCTTCCTTCCTTCCTTCCTTCCTTCCTTCCTTCCTTCCTTCCTTCCTTCCTTCCTTCCTTCTTTCCTTCCTTCCTTCCTTCCTTCCTTCCTTCCTTCCTTCCTTCCTTCCTTCCTTCCTTCCTTCCTTCCTTCCTTCCTTCCTTCCTTCCTTCCTTCCTTCCTTCCTTCCTTTGTTTCTTTCTCTTTCTTTCTTTCTTTCTTTCTTTCTTTCTTTCTTTCTTTCTTTCTTTCTTTCTTTCTTTCTTTCTTTCTTTCTTTCTTTCTTCTTTCTTTCTTTCTTTCTTTCTTTCTTTCTTTCTTTCTTTCTTTCTTTCTTTCTTTCTTTCTTTCTTTCTTTCTTTCTTTCTTTCTTTCTTTCTTTCTTTCTTTCTTTCTTTCTTCTTTCCTCCTTCCTCTTTTCTTTCTTTCTTTCCCTCTTTCTTTCTTTCTTTCTTTCTTTCTTTCTTTCTTTCTTTCTTTCTTTCTTTCTTTCTTTCTTTCTTTCTTTTCTTTCTTTCTTTCTTCTTTCCCCCTCCTTCCCTCTTTTCTTTCTTTCTTTCCCTCTTTCTTTCTTTTTCTTTCTTTCTCTTCTTTCTTTCTTTCTTCTTTCTTTCTTTCTTTCTTTCTTTCTTTCTTTCTTTCTTTCTTTCTTTCTTTCTTTCTTTCTTTCTTTCTTTCTTTCTTCTTTCCCTCCTTCCTCTTTTCTTTCTTTCTTTCCCTCTTTCTCTTCTTTCTTTCTTTCTTTCTTTCTTTCTTTCTTTCTTTCTTTCTTCTTCTCTTCTTCTTTCTTTCTTTCTTTCTTTCTTTCTTTCTTTCTTTCTTTCTCCTTCCTCTTTCTTTCTTTCTTTCCCTCTTCTCTTTCTTTCTTTCTTTCTTTCTTTCTTTCTTTCTTTCTTTCTTTCTTTCTTCTTTCTTTCTTTCTTTCTTTCTTTCTTTCTTTCTTCTTTCATTGAGGCTTTACTTGTAGTTGTTTTGAGTTCATTGTTTTCTTCTGAGTTTGTGTCTTGATCTTTCCTGTCTCTATAGAGATCAGGGTCTTTTTTATTGTCTGCTCCTTTTTCCACCCTATTTTTTGGTTTGGAATTTTATGTTGAATTTGGGCTCTGTGCTTCAGGTTTTTGTATCCTGATGTCTTCAGAGCTAGTTTTTGAAGTTTTTGGTGCTTCCAAAGTGGTATGATGTGGGGAGAGGTGTGGTCAGTCTATCCTGGAACTCTGGTCCTTACCCAGAAAAGATCCTTTGAAATTGCAAATTGATACTGCTTTTATTACCTTTGTTCCCTTGGGACCAGAAACAATATTGTTCCTCACCATCCCTGATCTCTTGGGTCTTGAAACATTATATGCCCTTTCACATCTTCTAAACAGAAAGAAATTCTCTTTGTCCTTGAATTGTGACACAGAAGTAGATATGGGCAATGGAGTTGCCAATCCATATCTGATCCTATATCCGGTGCTTTCACAGAGGTACTTTTTAATCTCATTCTGACTAGTTACCAGGTCCCTTTATCACTCCTGGCTTCAGAGTCCCTTTTTATACTTGGAGCTCATTCCCTACAAGTAATCTAAAAGCAAGACAGAATAATATAATTTATTCTGACTAAAACTATTTTTGGTAATATTAAGATAAGTGAACAGAACTAAGAGAACATTGTACACAACAACAATAAGATTATGTGATGATCAATTGTGATGGATGTGGCTCTTTTTAAAAATTGAGGTGACTAAGGCCAGTTCCAATAGACTTGTGATGGAGAGAGCCATCTGCATCCGGAAAGAGAACTGAATGTGGATAACAACAAAATATTTTCATCTTTTTAAAAAGGTGTTGTTATTGTTGTTTGCTTGCTTGTTTTTTTCTCATTCTTTCCCCTTTTGATCTGATTTTTCTTGTGCAGTATGATAAATGTAGAAATATGTTTAGAAGAATTGCATGTTTAACCTATATTGGATTATTAGCTATCTAAGTGAGGAAAAGGGAGAGGGAGAAAATTTTGGACCACAAGGTTTTATAAAAGTGAATGTTGAAAACTATCTTTGCATGTATTTTGAAAAATAAAAAGCTAGTATTATGAAAAAATTAAAATTAAACAACTCTCTGGGATTCCAGAGGAATGGTTTACATTTATTTTTCAGGTCTGGCTTGGTATTAAGGAAATACATTATCAAGAATATGACTTCATATTTATACTACTAAGTCTGTCCTTTGTTTTGAAATACTGAGTTTTCTCCCTTTTCAAGTTGCATATTTTAAACTTTATCAGTTAAAATAATAGGTTGCCAAGGATGTAATATAGTTATAAAATTAACAATAATTCACCTTAATGTGTAAAATTTATAGTATGCTAAAATGTGAAAGCAACTGATGTTTAGGCATACTGTCCAAATTTTGAGAACAAAGTCATGATATCCCTAGAAAAATAATCATAGCAATCTATAATAAATTAAAAGCAGAGATTTCAATCATGCACTACCTTGGCTCAGTTTTCTTTCCTTTTTTTTAAGCTAATTTTCAATTGTCATTATCAGAGATTCCAAACTTAAATTGTTCCAAACATGGGTTTCTTTCTAGGATTTGTTTTGTCTACAGTATTCCCAAAGAAACCAGTGGTTAATGATCTGCTCCTTAACACACTAAGCAGCTAACAAACCAGACGGATAGAAGAAGGCCTAATGACTGGCTTCAGTGGGATTACTGCTTCATTAAGGCTGCTTCTGTCAGCCTGTCAATCATCAATACCAACTGAAGCAAGGTCAAGTTAAACTTCATTTGTGTGGCCCCTCCCTCGAAGAAAATGTGGCCCTGTTTTGTTTGCAAGTCAGATTGACTTTTGAATTTAATATTTTTTTGTCAAGTTCTGGGAAGAAATGTATTTCCATTGCTATTAATGATGACATATTCATCTTAGAAACTGAAATGCCATGGGGTTAATCATTTAAAGAAGAAATTAAGAACAGTAAAAATTTTGTCTCTCCTTGCTCTCCCATTGTAAACCATAAACTATATAGTACCAAATAAAGGAATTACTTGACAAATAACTAGTTCTTTTGATTAATTTAGATAGTTTGAGCAATTTGGGACCAAAGTTTTCTATTTTTTTGCATGTGTGTGTGTGTGTGTGTGTGTGTGTGTGTGTGTGTGTGTGTGTGTGTTTTTTCTCCTGAATTATTCTATTAAGGTCTAAACCAGCGTGTACTAGACATTCTCACATTTGCTTGATCATGAAGAAAGGCAATTTGAGTTCCTAGTTATAAGTACAAATTCACTAAGAATGGATATGATTCTGCATCAATCAAGAAGGAAATATTCTCTGACTTCATATATTTTTTAAACTTTGGAAGCTTTCACAAACTTCTGCAATCACTTACTGTGGCATAAGCAAAGCCTAACAGTAACTATCAAGTTGGAGAGATGAATATTAATGGCAATAGCTTATATGACCATTGTTAAAGGAACAACAAAGGTTATTTAAAAGATGCTCACCATTGGATTGATTGAAAAGTGATGAATTTGGGGAAACACAATAATTCTTACAAACTGTTAAATAATAGAAATATTGAAATCTATGTATATGAAAAGAGAACATATACCAACAAAATCATGGATCCTTGATGTATTGAAATAGGAAGATGCATTTGAAATGAATACAAGGAATTCAGAGAACTATAGGAAGATTTTTTATGATGTGACCGAGAGAAAATTTAATGCATATTATATTTATAAGTCAAAAATAATAACTTTAAAAAGTATCTGCATTTTTGATTAATTATACTGACCAATTCCTATCCCGTAGAATAAATAACAAATCATTCTTCCTTCCTTGGATAAAATGGTAGAGGACTACACTACCTCTTCTGTCCATAATTTTTTTTTCTTTTTTCAAGAATGCATTTAATACAGGGAGGTACAATAGGAAATTACTTATGAAAAATAAGAAAGCTACATTCTGGAGGGAAGAGACTGTACTTTATTTTTGTCTCTAGCATCTGTCCCATAGTAGATTCTTAATATATACTTGTTGACTTATGGATCATTTCTTTAACCTCGCCTCAGACTTCACTGATATGGGGAATTCTTGGTGAGAAGGTTACTTTATAATGAAGATCAGTATCTTTTCTGAATTTTAGAGTCTTAGAGAGGTATCTTAGATACTAAAAATTTGTCCAGAATCTCACAGCTAATATGTGTTGTCGGTGGAGCTTGAAACCTGTGCTACCTTACTCCTTATGCCAACTCTATTCATTGTACATGCTGCCTTTGATTGGGTGCTGTGATTGATCAATGAAATTTACAGGAATTTCACATTCATATCTAAAAACTAGCCAGTTTGCTGAAAAGGGGGATCATATAATATTTTCTCAGAATAAGAGGTGGTTCTCTAATTCTCAGACTTTCTAGCTAATCAAAGTCAAGTTCTCCGAAACTTAATATCTCATGAGTATTTTACAAGGGGTTTGTTCCCTTTAAAATCAAATAAAACCTTGCTTATTATAGCCCAAAGTGACTTTATTCTAATAACAACTATATATATATTTCAAGGGGTTCTAGTGTTTCAATTGGTTTTGAATACCTTTCCTTGCCTCTATATAAGAAGTGTTGATTGTCCCAAAGAGCAGAAAGAGGTATAAAAGGTAGAAAATACAAATACACTAATTAAGATTTGATGTAACATAAAATATTCCATCAATTGGAACTAACCAAAAGTAGATTGAACTCCCTTGGGCAACATGAGGAGTTTCCCCACAGGCTGGATAACAACGAATTGCAGATGTTGCAGCAGGGAATTTTTTTTTCAAGAATGGGTTGGAAATAAAACAATTTCTAAGGTTACTGTGTATTCTGGCATTTAATGTTTCAGAGACTAAGCTACTTGCAAACAGGACTATTTTAAGAGTGTAAGGTTTTTTGAGAGGATGGAATAAGAAGAATACAAAATGTATATAAGAAAAATGCAAACATATAAAATTGATTTTGGAATTTTTGCAATGTTTTTAAGGAAAGAAAATTGAAAATATTTCTAGGAAGGCAAAAATAATTTATTTTGAAATGTCACAACTAAGATATTTTAGATTATCTGACTAATTATAGGCTGTCCTTTATTATCCATCCTTGCTTCTCTGAATGTTGTTTGCTATTTAAGATGCTCTCTTTTCTAGTCATTTTAATTGTTTTATGTTCCACTTGAAAATGGACAGGAAAAGTACAAAAGTAAAATTAAAAAAAATTATTGATAGCTGTTTGGACTTAGGTAAGAAGACTGAGCCTAAAAAGACTGGGTGTTAAGCTAAAATAAATGTTTTATATCATCTGAAGATTTTAGATATAAGATTAGCATTGCCTTTTTCCATTTTTTGGAAAGTTGCCAATATCAAATAAATTCTCTAATGTTAATAAATTATTGGATTGCTTAATTTTAATTTCTAAAATTTACTAAAATTCACCTATTTCTTCCTCTCCTTTATTTTTATACAAAGAGACAATGTGTCTTTGACTTAGAATAGCAGTCATAAGTAAGTCAAAATACAAAAGGTAATATAATTTCTTACAATGGCCATACTGAATCATGTAATGTAATCGGAGCCAGTTCAATTGATTAAACAGCTAAGATAGTCTAATTTTCTTTTTTACATTTTCAGTCTTTGGCTTTCAATAATGAGCATCAGATCACTATGTGTCTTATAGATCTGTTTTTCTAACTACCAGACTCAAAAATTTTTCTTCAGAGATTCTTTATTGCCTACTGGGTAAAGTTTTAATTTTTTCTTTCTCTACCTTTGTCAACCTTCAATCATTAGCTTAGTCTTAAACCACAACGTATGGAATGCAGAACTCAGTGTCAAAAAAACTTGGTTTCAAATCCAGCTTCAGATATTTACTATGAGACAATTGGCCAGTCACATAAACCAATATTTGCCTCAGTTTTATATGTAAAATAGGCATAACCATAGCAACTACCTACCAGTGTTGTTAGGAAAATCAAAGGAGGTAATGATAATTGCTTTGTTTGTTTGTTTGTTTTTAATAGTTTTTATTTACAAGATATATGCATGGGTAATTTTACAATATTGACAATTGCCAAACCTTTTGTTCTAATTTTTCCCCTCCTTCCTCCCCCTCCATGGCAGGTTGACCAGTACATATTAAATATGTTAAAGTATAAATTAAATACAATATATGTATACTTGTCCAAACAGTTGTTTTGCTGTACAAAAAGAATCGGACTTAGAAATAGTATACAATTAGCCTGTGAAGGAAATCCAAAATGCAGGCGGACAAAAATAGAGGGATTGGGAATTCTATGTAGTGGTTCATAGTCATCTCCCAAAGTTCTTTCCCTGGGTGTAGCTGGTTCAGTTCATTACAGCTCTATTGGAACTGATTTGGTTCATCTCATTGTTGAAAATGGCCATATCCATCAGAATTGATCATCATACAGTATTGTTGTTGAAGTATACAATGATCTCCTGGTCCTACTCATTTCATTCAGCATCAGTTCATGTAAGTCTCTCCGAGATAATGATAATTGTAAAGTAATTAGCACAGTGTTTAGAACAAAATAAGTTAACTATTCATTAGCATTCCAATTTTACTGGATTATTCTGTCATCCACAAATGTGCTTTGTGTTCCTAGTTTGATTTTAGACTTTGCTTTTCTTTGTGTCCAAAATTTTTCCCTTCTCTTAGTCTACTCAATTCCTACCCATCATTTAAGCACAACCCAAATGCCACTTTTTCTAGAAAGACTTCCTTATCTACTTTAATTAATAGCCACCATTTCCCTCACAAGAATCTCACCTAGCACTTTATTATGAGTGAATAACTACTATGAACTGAAGGTGATAAAAAGATGAAAAGAACATTGATACACCTCAGAGGTTTATAATCTAGGTTATATTCTTAGAATATAAACTACAATAATCATAGATATACCCTAATTTGGGCTTTAATTATATCTTATCTTAGTTCCTTAATGGTTTTCTAACCAATTCCTCTCTGGGCCCAATCCATCTTCCATTCAGCTACCAAAGAAATTCTCTTAAAGATAAGGCCTGATCTTTGACTGCCCTTTCTCTCAAGAAATTACACAATTTCTTATAATCTCCAGGATCAAATATAGTCTTATATTCAGCATTGGAAGCTCCTCATTATTTGGTCCCTCCCAACATTTTCAGTTTTATACTTTACTCTTCTCAATGCTACAATTAAGCTATGCTGGTCTATTTGTGTTCCTCTCACACAATGTTTCATCTCCATCTCTATTCCTTGCACTGAAAAGTTTCCAATGCCTGGAATGCTATCTTTCCTCATTTTTGCTTTAGTTTCCCCAGTTTCTTTCAATTTTCAATTCTTATCCCACTTCTGAAAGAGGTCTTCTCCCTTTTCCCCAGTTCTAGTACCTTGCCTCCTGAGATTATTTTCTATGTACTGTTTACATCTTGTATTTATCTAATTATATATATATATATATATATACACACACACATATACACAGACATATATATATACATATATAAATATATATATAAAAAAAAATATATATATATATATATATATATATATATATATATATATACATATACATATATGTTATCTCCTGGAGTCCAATGGGAACTCCTTGAGGGCAGTGACTAACTGCCTTTGAGAATATTAGTATGCCCCATGTTTATCACAGTGCCAGGTCTATGGCACTTGTTAATAAATGCTTTTGACTTAGAATCAATTACTATAAATTGTAGAGGGCTACAGATAGTGAGGGAACTCTGGGTAAGGTAAAAGACCCTTCAGTCCAGAGAGAACCTGCTGATAGTGTTGGTTCTCCACCTCCCTGAGGTGCTCTCACCTTTCCTGAGAAATCAAGAAGGGCACGACCACCTGTGTTCTATTTGAAGCAAGGGATACTTACCCTAAAGAGAGGCATTTACATATCAATAGTAGGGTACTTATAGTTACTATGTGTGCTGCAGTGATGTAATGCTGCTATAATTAGCACTTGCTCAGTGAGATGTGATGATATAATAGATCTCTAGTTGGCACATAGTGTGCTGTAATGATGTAATCATACCAAGGTATTTAAGGGCTAAGAGGACTTGAAGTAAGGACTCCATCTTTGAACGTCCTCCTGAGTCTCCTGTCTCCTTCACTCCTCCACTAAGACTAAGGCTGGTCCCAAGATCCTCCAGAGAGCTAGTCTGGATGGTATATTTTGGCACCCTAGCCTGGGGGCTCTAGAAAGCACACTACATATGGCGCCTGAGCGTGGGGCACAAGAATCAGAAGAAACGAAGAAGCTGTTCCTGAGTAGGATCTTCCCAGAGTTCCTTCATAACCCACAGGGAAAGAAAGGGAGAAGAGACTCAGTAAGATTTTTTAGTCAGGGTAATTAAATGGGTCAACACATTAAAGGGCAGAGCCAGAAGACTGATGAGAGACTTATGAAAAATGCCTGTTCTGACTATAGTCCTCTTCTCTGTTTGAAAGTTTGCCTCCAAGAGGTTCAACACCTGCTATAATGCTGTTTGCACTCTCTAGCATGCAGACTCAGATAACTTAGCATGTGGATTTAGATAACAGCTAATGCACAAAGTTACTAACTATGCTGTGGGGGGGGAAATAATCTTATTTCCATAAAACAAAAAATTGTTAAGAACCATACCTAGGTGAAGGGGCAAGTCAATTCTCCAAGAGCTGTGAATCATAACACTTAAAAGAGTTGCAAAGCAGCCTTTACTAACACATGTGTTGCTTATGGATTGGGAATGAAATAAATTGGAGGCAAAAGAGAAGAGGAGAGAGGTCAGACAACACATCTGCCTCTCAGTGGAGAGGTCAGAGAATGCAACTGCCTCTCAGTCTCCTTGTGTCATCATCATCCTCTTACATGAAAAGATCCAGTCTACAGGTCTGAGTTAGACCTCCAGCAGCCACTGGCAGGTGGCTCCTATATCACAACAATAAATACTGAAGTAAAAAGTAGTTTAGGATCAATAAAAATACAATGAAAATGTTCTTGCAATTGAAGGAAATTGTACCAAAAAATCGGGTCGTAGCATTATTGCTTTAGAGCAGAGAATATCGTATAGTCTTATACTATAAATGAGTATTATTTGGAAAATATTCCCTAAATAATAAAGAAAATGTCATACTTTTGCCCAACATTTAAAAAATAAATAAGAACTAGTTTAAAACATCATTCTTTTGTTCTTTTAGAATCTTCACTGGAATGCATATAACTATCTTCACCTGAAAAATATGAAACTTGAAATGAATAAATTTACAATGGGTTTCCTAATGTAAGGGTAACTCTAAAATAAGAAATCCATTGACCATTTATTTTATGCACTTTAAATACATCAACTTGAATCAACAAATAGGTATTTTAATATTCCAAACTTTTCAGATTCATTTGAGCAACATTTGAATCCAATGATCATGGAGGTTTTTGTTTGTTTGTTTGTTTGTTTGTTTTTTTAATAATTTGTTAGAAATATTTGGCAGTTTTATAGCTCTGGAAACTGCATGTTAATTTTAAATATCAGTTGTCATACATTAAACAAAGGGTAATGCAAACTTCAAGGGGAAAAAAATTCTGAGTAAAGAGGGGGAAGAAATGTATTTCCTGGCTAGGAAGCTATTGAAAGTTCAGAGCCAGGAAACATACTTCAGAAGGGTGGGGGAGAACTTCCTTGGCTCTCATATGACTCCCTCCTAACTCTCACTATATTCTTCCTCCCAGTCTTCTTTTCTTCTTTAAATGTCCTCCCCTTAAAAAATGGGGGAGCCACAGAAAAACTTTCAGAATAGTTATCAAGGTTATACAAACTGAATAAGATCGACATACAAATATTTATTTTAAATGTTAAGTGATCTAGAGGAAAGTCCCTCCCCTTCCTCTGATCTCTGGAAGAACGGAAAAAGGCAGTTCTATGTGAGGTTAATACCACTACTCAGCAAGGCCTTAACCCAGGTCATCCAACTGAGAACCCAGCGTCAAACGGACTCTTTCTGTCCAGAGATTCCTCCTATTTGGTCCAGTCAGATGATCTAGGTTGAATCCTACTGATAGCAGAATCACATCGGAACCTAAATCCTAGAGCGGGATTTTCCATTGCATCTTTGCATCATTTTATTTCTATGAGCTTCAGATGCCACACCTGGAAAATCAAGAACTAAGTGAAGTTATTTCTAGTGTCCTTTCCCATTCAAAATTTAAACGCGTTGTAGATTTGCGGAGAACATATGGACAAATTACATAAAAAGGCTACTGCCTGCCTAGTGGAAGGAAAATAACTTATCCATAAGATCCAGGAGATAACTGTTCCATCCACAGGTGAAATATATAAAACACGCTTTATATAAATAAGTATATTATTTCAAACACTCGCCTTCTTTTTAGGTCCTTTTTAGAACCACAAAATAATAATAAAGTAAAATCGGTCAGAATATTCCTTTTCTCAAAAGGTTGCAGGGCCTTCAAAGGGGGCGGAGTGAAGGGTGGGGGTAGGGTCCTGTTAAAAGTTGAGTGCGTCCAAGCTTCTGGTCCTGACAGAGAGCTATAAGCGCGCGGCTCCTTTAAAAGGCTGCCTCTCCAGGCTCGGCTCCCTCCTCCAGCCACCCTCCTTGCCGGGGCTCCCGCTGTGATTGACACAGAAAGAGAGGAGGCGCCTGGTGCTAACAAAAGTCTGAGCCACTGGAGAGCAGCGTAGGGCCGTGGGTCTCCTCTTTGGGAACCAGCAACAAGTGGCTTGCAGCGGCACTTTCCCTTAGGAAGAAGTGGATCGCGAGCGCTTGGACTGAAGAAGCCCGACATCTCCTCTTCTCACCCTCGGGAGCCCTAGGGCGCGGATGGGGACCCGGAGGGGATCTCCGTTCCTGTCCTGGGATGCTGAAAGCTGCACCTACGGATTGCTCTAGTACTATCTGATCCGGCGTGTGGATTATTAAGTGGATCTGCGGCCCCTCTGGTTACCTTCCTTGCAAAAAAAGAAAAAGAAAAAAGAAAAAAAAAAAAAGCAAAGGAGAGAAAAGCAAAGGGTGGAAGGAAAAGATCAAGCCCATTTGGAGAACCAAGGGGTGGGGGTGGGGGGCGCATTGCCTTCCCTGAGATGGTTCTTGTTTAAGGGTTCTGAAGTATGTCAAAGTAATCGTCCGGGATAGAAGGGTTCACTTGCTCGTTTCCTCAACCTCTGGTTGCCTAAGAGCCCCGCTTTGGCTGGTTAGACATGGTGTGTATGGGGAGAAGGAGAGTATGAAGCCTGCAGAATGGGAGCGAACAATGGCAAACAGTACGGCAGTGAGGGTGAGTGAGATTAATCCATCTACTAACTGTACGGGAATTGAGCTCACTCCGCCTCCTCTGTCTCTCTCCTTTCCCCCTCCCTGCTTTTTCTTTTCCTTCCCTTTCCTTCTCAGGATGGAAAGTTCAGCTCTTTTTTCTCTTTGATTTGGCTCGCCGTATAATGGACTTGGGAACGTTACCTTTTCCCCTTTACCAGAAAAAAAAAAAAAAAAAAATGGGGAAAAAACCGGGGGAGGGGAGGCTGGAGAGCTATTAGTTAAGTTCCCAGAGGAATTCTTTCCTTCTTTTATGATTCATACCTTTACAGCTGTCGCAGCGGGTTTTCCTTAAGGCACTTCCTGGGTTGTCATTAGAATTTATGAAGTTTTATCTCTGCGCTATTTCTGAACACTCTGCTAACCTCCTGCTTGGCCCAGCTTGGCCCAGGCAGCAATTGATGCCCTGATTCCTTGACTTTGTGCCAGGTTTTGTTTGCTATTAAGAATGTAGTGAAAACTTCCTAAGTCTGTGTGGAACAATTCACTGAACTCTTTTGTAGTGATGAAGTTTTTGAAGGAGCAAACATTGTTTCCATTCTCTTTAACTGCCCCTTATCCTGATGCCTTAAAAAAATGACCAACTATCAGTTCTATACAAGGAAGAATGTATGAATGTTTTGTCTGCTCTCTTAGGACTCAAGACTGGCAACGGACCATCTGTTATGGAGGGATGGAGATTGCATAGAAATATTGCCTGTCAAGTGGAAACTTGCAAATCGGGATAAACTTAAAACTCTTCTCTACTTAATAGAGAATGGGTGTGTGTGTGGATTTTTATTCTTAAAAAATGATTGGTCATATAAGAGATTAGCAGCAAGCATCTCCTCATTTTGTTTGCAGAGTATGTTTACAAGCGTTCAAAAGGCTTTTTAGGTCTGCTTCTAGTAAATTTGGCCTGGCAAAGCAGGTCAGTTCCACATCACCCCTTTCTTGTAGGAGAATCTATTACAAACTGAGACTGAGTACACACAAACTTGCAGACACACTGAAGCTTGTAAGCAGGACCATATTATTAGGTAAATGTCTAACCTGTATGCTTCCATTGTAGCTACAGAATGTGTTTGAGGGATGTTTATGTGTGTGTATGTGTGTGTGTGTGTGTGTGTGTGTGTGTGTGTGTGTATGTGTGTGTGTTAAACTTAGTTATGCTACTTTGCTTCTCAACAGATTTCCAAGATTGCAGTTTAATCTATACTAAAAACCACCTCTAATTAAAGCCTTTATTTTCTAAAGATCCATAAAATTCAAGTTTTCTTATATTGCTTCCTTTAAAAAAAAAGTGTGGGTTTGTTTTGTTTTGTTTTTTCACATGAATACAAGAGTGACTTTGGAAGATATAGCTTTTCCCTTTGGAGGGTCACTTCAAACTTTTTTTTTAAAGGGAAACACAAAATTGACTTTTTGGAGAGCAAATGGTTGGGGGAAGAGAACACATTTTTTGGTGAAAGCTGTCTATGCCTTATAAAATCATAAATATCTTTTTATAAAAACTGAAGAAAAATAAATGAACAAGCATTTTCTTGCCATAAGTAAATTTTATAGTTTTCCATAACTAAAGCTTGGGAGAAAAGACATAGTATAGACTATATTTGAATACTATCAGTGAGATATACTGAGTAAGAGGGAGGTCGTTATGAGTAAGTTGCAAGTTCTTTAATGAAACTCCTTTTCACTCCTCCCCATCCTCCGAAACTTGTTCTTATATCCCAGAATTCTCCTATCATACAGTGTGTGGTATATGACTGCTTCCTGTCTGAACAGCAGAATTTTCAACCCAAGGGAGAAAAAAAAAAAAAGAGAGACAGGGAACTAATGTTCTCCAGCTGTTATCCGTAAATGCTACCTCTGCATTTTCACTTCAGCTAAAGTGAAATTTTACTGGGATCAGATTTAGATACATTGTGTAGATTTTATAGGCATAAATCCTTTTTGTGCTCTGCTGCTTAAAGAGAACCAATAGGAACTTCTAGAAACAACTCTGACTTTTGGCTGTAGGAATACATTCTGTTCAAATTTATTAGCTCCTTTCTTTTTCACATATATTGATAGATTGACTAAAGAAGTAGAGAAATAGGAATATTAATTATCCTTTTTTGTAATCATGTGTTGTGGCTTTTCTTTATAGAGCTATACAATATGCAGTTTAATTTGAAAAATTATTATGCCAAATTCAATTATTATGCTAATTACAGATGCTTAGCATTTTATTGCATTTTCCACATACACAACACATACACACACACACACACACACACACACACACATATCTCCCCCCAAGCAAGTCTTTAAGTGTCCATACTACCAATAGCAAAAACTATGCTCTTTCCCATTTCTTTGTGAATGATTTTTCAAAGTTTAAAATGTAAGCTATACATTGGAATATGTATGTATCCCTATATACATATATACATACATATATATATGCATATATACATACATACATATATATACACATATATATACATATATATATATGCTATACAGTGTGATATGGTGAAAAGAATTCAAAATTCTAAGGTAGGAGATATATTAGTCCTGACTGGTCAATAACAAAACAAAAACAAAAACAAAAATCCAACAGCATTTTAAAGCATCGACTGTATGCAAAATTGTTGGATTCTGTCTTCTTATCAAAGTGTTGACAAACTGTGTTACTTTAGGCAAATCATGTTATATCATTGAGCCTCAGTTTCTTCATTTGTAAAGTATCAGTCACCTGACTAACTCAGTCAATAGCGTATGAGAATTAATCTTAGGGTCACAGGTCACATTGAGATTGGACTAGAATCACTAGATAATCTTCTAAGTTTTCAAAAATCTGCAATCTTCATAAAGATATAAAAAACAAACAAAAAAGATTTAAAACTTTTGTTTAATCACATTGTCTTCAAAAAAGTAAATTATAGATTCTCCCACCTTCCTTTTTTACCTTTTGGATGTGATGTGAAACAAAGCCCACCCATTGTTTTTATTCTTCCTTAGCACAACATTATTTAAGCTGTAATAAGACAAATAGGATTTGTGTTCAAATCCTCCCTTGATACATTCAGGTTGTGTGACCCTGGGTGAGTTGTCTAAACTCTTAAAGGATCATGGCACTAAATTGCATTCTTAGAAGAGATTCCTTACCAGGAACTCCTTACACTAATGAAATCACTGATGTTAAAAATAAATGCAATGGGGGCAGCTAGGTGGTGCAGTGGATAGAGCACCAGCCCTGAATTCAGGAGGCCCAGAGTTCAAATCCGGTCTCAGACACTTAACACTTTCTAGCTGTGTGACTCTGGGCAAGTCATTTAACCCCAGTGGGGGGGGGGGAGGGGAAGGGAGGAATGTAATACTCTTTTCTTTCAGGTCTATATTTACTGGGTGGGATTTGACAGTCTTGTCAAGAAACCATTGGGATTCTGGTTAGGTCATTGATAAAGGCTGATAGACTAGAGATAGAACAAGATTTATTTCCAATGATAAAATCGTTAGTGGGTTAACATAAGGAGAAGTAATATAAAGGGTATTTGGCCATACTTGATTCTTCTCTTCTTCCTTTTCCTTCTTCTCTTCCTCACTATTTCTTCTTTTTCTCCTTCCTCCTTCTCTTCTTTCTCTGCCCTCCTCTTCTTTCTATTTTTCCTCTCAGTCCTCTTCCTTTTCTACTTCTTCTCCTTTCTCTTCCTCTTATCTGAAAGAGCAGGAAAAAAAAATATTTCTTCCATATAAAAGGGGTCTGGTTGAATAAGAGGAAGGGATATGTTCATTAAAGTCTCCACAGTGAAGGTATTTGAATAGTTGAATTATATTTTCCATTTTTTTCCCTCCTTCCTTCCCACCTCCCCCTCCTCTCATTGTGGTTGAGTGACTTGCCAAGGTTACACACTATTAAATGTCTGAGACCACATGTAAACTCAGATCCTCCCTATGCTGGAGGCAATGCAGTGGTACCACCTTGATGACTCTGGATTACATTTCTTTAAGAAAAAAACCAACAGTTAATCTTTATTATCTTTCCCATTTTCAAAGTAGGAGATTCTCTTTTATTGATGGCAGAAGTGGAATAACAGGTGTAAGAAATTGCTTTTCCATAAAAGAAACTAGTAACTGTTTGCTCCTGATTCCTATAGTTCACTCTTCTTATATCTTAGCTATTTTACAGAACAGCATTACATATTCTTTGTGAAATATTATATTATAAGCGGGGGGGGGGGGAAGAACTAAACTCAAATGAAATCAAACAATTGTTATCATTGAGTTTCACCTCTGTTTATTGCCTTCTGCTTCTTCCTTCCCAAGGTTTTTCCACCTATCTTCCAATCAGATATGGGTGATACATGTACAATTATGTTTTATATTAGAATACCCAAGTAAAAGGGAAAAGAAAGAAAGAAAGAAAGTGAAAAAAGAAATGCTTCTTTTGGATTCAGTCAATTATCAGTTCTTTCTCTGGAAGCTTCATCATTAATTCTTTGAGATTGTCTCTGATCATTGTATTGCTGAGAATAGCAATGTCATTCGCAATTCTTCAATGAATGAATGTGTACAAAATTCTTCTGTTCACTTCACTAGACATCAGTTCGTATAAGTCTTTCTAGGTTTTCCTGAAGTCATCTTGATAATCATTTCTTATAACACAATGATATAATATTACAATCATATACACAGCTTCTGTGATTAAGCCACTGTTTAGTCATTCCCCAAATTATGGGCATCCCTTTGATTTCCAATTCTAAGCGACCACAAAAAAGAGCTCCTATAAATATGTTTGTACAAATTGGTTTTTTCCCCCATTTTTGGATTTTTTTTTGGAACTTAAACCTCACAGAGGTATTGCTGGATCAACTAGCTTGCAGTTTTTTTGTCCCTTTGGGCATAGTTCCTGATTGCTCTCTAGAATGATTGGTTCAAATTATATTGACACTGCATTAATGCCCCAGTTTCCACACATTTCCTCCAAATTCCCTCCAATATCCAACACTTTCCTTTTTTTTTTTTAAATCTTATTAGACACTCTGATAGATATGAGGTAATACTTCATACTTTTAATTTTAATTTCTCTGATCAATAATAATATAGAACATTTTTTCACTTGATCACAACTTTGATTTCTTTGTCTGAGTACTGTCTATTCTTATCTTTTGGCCATTTGTCAATTGGGCAATGACTTGTATTTTTATAGATTTGACTCAGTACTTTGTAATATTTGAAAAATGAAGCCTTTATCAAAAATACTTGTTGCAAAGAATTTTTCCATATTTTTCTGCTTTTCTTATAATTTTGGTTGCAATGGTTTCATTTGTACAAAATGTTTTTTAATTTTATATAATAAAATTATCTATTTCACATTTTGTAATACTCTCTATATCTTCTCAGATAATATATTTTTGAAAGGCTCTAGAAAGTAAGATTTATTTGGAAATTTGAATTATATATGGGAATATTTCTGGTTACTGGACTAAATACATTTGTTGAGCAAGTATACTTGCTAGTTATCTCACTAAGTCCTTATAATTCTGGCTTAAATACTTTTCTTCATCATTTGCCTTTCTATTTTTCTTTATCATTTGCCTCTCCTGAACAATTTTATTCTAATATAAATCAGGAAGAAAATTACAATTAGTCTATTGTCTATTTGATATACATCTAGCTTTCCTCTTTTGTGTTTAAATGAATAGTCTTGGGATTGGAAGGAATCTCATAACCTATCTTATTAAATCCATATTTGATAAAAGGTCTCCTGTACAACATATCCCATCTAGATTGTTTGAAGACATCAGATAAAGGTTAACTGTATTACCTTCTGTGGCAACTAATTACATTTTGAACTAACTGGAAGTATTGGTATTTTCTAATGTGTCATATTTAATTTTAAAATTTCTTCTTTCCAGCTTCTACTTACTCTTTGTTCTTCAGTGATAATGTAAGTCTCTAGTTTTGATGGAAACTTTGTTACCTAGTGTAACTGTATCTGTGTATGTGTAAATTAAGGTAGTTGAATTAATGCTAGTTAATAAGGATAGATGATGACTCTCTGTTGCTCTATCTCTGTCTTCTCAAATAGACTTATCTGAAAGTCTTTTATATATTAAAAGTATACTTTATACTGACAACATTAATTATTTCATATGCTAAAGTAGTTAACATTATGGAGTCATCCCTTTCTCCTCTAAGAAGTACTGAACTGATTAGAAGTTTTTAGTTTGTTTGTTTTGTTTTGTTTAGTTATAAAAGTTTTTTTTTTTTTTTTTTTCTTACAAGTTTCAATAATGGTAACCACATTTCTAAACCATTATGATGCTGGAGGCATTCTGTCTGATTAATACAGGCCAGGACTTTTTAACAATGTAATCACATTTTAAGAGAAAAAGATTTTGCTATGAATGAAAAGCAGCAGGAACAAAGCAATTAAATGAAAGATAGAATGGAAATAACTTTCCTGAAAGAAATTTACCTGAAGTAGTTTTCTATCCATTTTCCTCCAAATGAAAATAGAAGGTCAAGGGGAAGTACCATTTCAAAGGATGTTTAATATGCATCCAGAGCCTCAACTTCTTCATCTGGAAAATGAAAGGATTGCACTAGACTTTTAAAGTCCCTTCTTCCTCAACCTTATGATATTATGGTTTTATTAACATCCTTAAAAATGGTACTTCCCTTTGACTTTCTATTTTCATTTATAGGGAAATGGATAGGGTCTGTGATTTCAAATCTATGGCTCTTTTCTCTGAAATAAAATAAATAGATAACATAGATTCTTTATAAAAATCAAAATAGTTTCTTGGATTCAGCTTGACAAATTTTTAGTGATCACAAAATATATTATATTTACCAAAAATAGGGCTAACCTACACAGATTCTAATTTATGTGATTCTGTTCTGCCCATTTTACTTTTAAGTTTTATATTCTTCACTTTTACTCTAGTACTCTTGCTCTGTGCCCTGATTTTTGACCCTGGGTTGCAAAGGGATCATTTTAAATACTTAGTTGTGTTTTACTTTTGAAAAGATACTATTTTGCGTAAAAAGGAGAGTTCTTGGTTAAAAAATAAACATGAAATCTAAACAACTAGTCTGGCTAATTTTGTTAGAGCATTTTGGGGGAAAAAGATTCAGATGTTCTGGAGCTTAGTGCTAAATCCATAAAATAGTGGGCAATAATTGAAAACTGAATGGCAGCTGAAAGAAACTGAGGGAAAACATCTCCTGAGCAGGAAAAAGGGATTCAAGTGCTTAATGTATAAGCTCTCAGCTATCATGGACTTAGGATTTATGGAAATATGAGATCCTGGTTATTTATAAAAAGTATATTATAATATTTGACTGATTTTTATTTGATGACTTCGCCAACTCACTTTACCCAATTTTAATCTACTCTCCCAACTCTAAAATGGATATCATGATTCTTTGTGTAAACATAAGTTGCTATTATGCAAATAAATTCCTAAACTTCAGCAATATATTTATTGAAGGCTATTAAAATAAAACATTCTCACAATTTAGATCAAATCATCCAATATATATTATTTCTTAATGAAATATTCATTTTAAATATAAAAGTATATTAAATCTATGGTTTTTTATTTTGTTTTGTTTTGTTTTGTTTTTTTACTTGGAAGGAAACATGCCATCAGCTACTTGAGTGTGAAGGTAGCTATTCTGCATTCTTGCTGAAATATCTTATATGAGATAGTAAGAATCAGTATGATTTGCTGGTCTTCTCTAAATTCTTGAGTTACTAGAAGATAGCTTGGCAGAATGACTTTGGATCTGTGTGTAGACATCTGTGAAATTAGTATCCTTTAAACACACACACACACACACACACACATATATATATATATTATATATATATATATATATATATATATACATATTTTCTCTCTCTCTCTTTCTCTCTTCTTAGTCATGAAAAAGTAAAGACCATCGTATTCATTGATATTCCCTCTATCTATAGTCCAGTATATAAGCTTGAAAGCCCCAGTTTGCATATTTTCAAAGCTGAGTACTATGGACATTTATTAAGTTTCTACTATATCCATTAAAGTTCATATCTTATAGTTCTTGTGGGGTCAAGGTAATCATGTACTATGCATACTGAGCATAAACTATGGCTTATGGTACATTTGCTTCAAACATAGATTTAGGGATGGTAGCTATAACTTTATATCAACAGCTATAAAAATCAAGGTCTCAGAATAGTCTATATATCAACCATTTCTCCTCTCCTATTCCCTCATATTTATAATTATATTTTTCTATATTTAGTATAGATATTATAAATCTATATCAACTTACCTCCAGTCCATCTTCAAATTACATAAATATATATGGGGGGTATGGGTGAATATGTATGTACATTTCTCTCTCTATATATGTATGTGTATATATGTGAGTCTATGTATATTATATAAAGAATGACATTTTATTTCAAACCTAGCAACCCTAAAAAAGAAATTACTAAAGTACAGAGTATTACAATTAGTGACAGTTCAATGAGTCTTTTTTGCTTCAATTTCTTCACCTGCTATATGATAGCCTCAAAAGTGTGTTCCACCTCTAAATCTAAGAATTTAGCTAAATCTGACATTTTGAATTATTAATTGATTCTAATTTTTTTTCTTATGTAATTAAACATAATCTATATTTTATACATAATAAAAAAGGATAACATTTGTAAAGTCCTCTGAAACTTTGGAACCACTATATAAATATCAGCAATTAAATATAACCTTCAACTAAAAACATAGTGTATTCTGGAAAGATGGCCCTGATTTAGGCTAGTATTAGATGTGCTCATTCTATCAATTCCTATTTAAATTCATAAAATAGAACAAAATGAAAACCAGTTGTTAACACTGCATGAACTCATGATTGTAATGTTAGAAGGCTTGAGAAATGTGTAGAAATGTTATTATAACTTTTTTTTTGTTTGCTCCCCTTTCTGTGGTAAATTCCTTTACTGCATTTTTTGAGCAGCTGTAGCAGTGGAAAATAAAAGAATCAAAATCTCCGATAAAAACGGCAGTAATTTCCTTTATTCTTGATAAGTGATATATAAATGGTCAAGTGTGTTTGGGTAGGTTGGAATAAAATTACATGCAATCAATTTGACCCTTTAAAGCAAATTAACCACACTATTGAAGTAAATATTTAATTTGGTTTAAGGTTTAAGGTGAACAAAAGTCTTCAGTCTTCTCCCTTCCTCCATATCTTCAGAAGTCTTAACCATTTCTTCCACTTCCATATGTATTACTATATAGGAGTGATTCTTCAGCCACCAAGAACTAACTCTCTTTTTTAAAAATTAATTTTATAATTATGATTTTTGACAGTAAATATGCATGAGTAATTGTTTTTAAAACATAATCCCTTGTATTCATTTTTCCAAATTTCCCCTCCCTCCCCTAGATGACAGGCAATCCCATACATATTAAATGTGTTACAGTATAACCTAGATACAGTATATGTGTGTAAATCCAATTTTCTTGTTGCACAGTAAGAATTGGATTCCGAAGGTATAAGTAACCTGGGTAGAAAGACAATAGTGCAAACAGTTTACATTCAATTCCCAGTGTTCCTTCTCTGGGTGTAGCTGTTTCTGTCCATCATTGATCATCTGGAAGTGAATTGGATCTTCTTTATGTTGAAGATATCCACTTCACTCAGAATATGTCTTCATACAGAATTGTTGTTGAAGTGTATAGTGATCTCCTGGTTCTCCTCATTTCACTCAGCATCAGTTCATGTAAGTCTCTCTAAACCTCTCTGTATTCATCCTGCTGTTCATTTCTTACAGAGCAATAATATTCCATAATGTTCATATACCATAATTTATCCAACCATTCTCCAATTGATGGACATCCATTCATCTTCCAGTTTCTAGCCACTATGAAAAGAACTGCCACAAACATTTTGGCACATACAGGTCCTTTTCTGCTCTTTAGTATTTCTTTGGGATATAAGCCCAATAGCAGCAATGCTGGATCAAAGGGTATGCACAGTTTGATAACTTTTTGGGCATAGTTCCAAATTGCTCTCCAGAATGGCTTGATTCTTTCGCAACTCCACCAGCAATGCATCAGTGTCCCAGTTTTCCCACATCCCCTCCAACATTCATCATTATCTTTTCCTGTCATCTTAGCCAATCTGACAGGTCTGTATGGTATCTCAGATTTGTCTTGATTTGCATTTCTCTGATCAGTAATGATTTGGAACACTTTCATATGAATGGAAATAGTTTCAATTTCATCATCTGAAAATTGTCTGTTCATATCCTTTGACCATTTATCAATTGGAGAATGGTTTGATTTCTTATAAATTAGAGTCAGAAGAACTAACTCTCAATGTGGTAATATGGACAAAGCAATTGATCTAGAATCTGTAATCCATTAATCCTCTTTAAGTTTCTAGAGATGGCTATAGCTAGTAGAAAAATATGTAGCATATCTGGGAAATGCTCAAAGTCATCGGGAAAGTCAGAGAAAATGAATGAAATAGATGGAGAGAGAAAAAAAATAATCAAGTTGGGGAAAGGAAGGGAGCCTTAATATATTAGAGATAGAAGAAAGAGCTAGGAAATTGAGATTCAAAGGGATGAATTGATTTATCCAGTCACATAATAACAGACCTGGAATCTGAATTCTCTGCAATCCAAGATCAGTATGCTTTCTCTTACTTAAAGGAAAAAGGCTGATAATGTATGAAACCACAGACCACTAAAGTAAAGAAGTGAAATTCTCAGTACCTTTTTGAATGTCAAAAAATATCAAAATTCATTAGCTTGATTGTTATGTGATGAGTAGTTATAAAAGCTAATATGCATACCATCACCAAAACTTGATTGCAGTAATGTAAGAATTTTATCAATTTTTTTCATATTTTTGACTCGATCAACAGTATAAAAATTGTAGAAGCTAAAGAAGCAAAAAAAGATAATATGATAATAACTAATATTTATATTGTATCCACTATGTTGCAAAGTGTTATGTAAATGATTTGCAAACATTATCTCATATGATGCTCACAACACCCATTCAAAGTCAGTACTACTATTATTATGCCCATTTTATATATGAGGAAACAAGGTCAACAGAATTTAGTGACTTCTCCAGGGTCACACAGCCAGTGCATGTCTGAGACCAATATTGAACTCAGATCTTCCTCACTTTAGGCCTAGCACTTATATCTACTGGGATACCTATTTCACTTGATAGAAGTTCTGAAAATTACACTAATATTTTTCTTGTCTAAGTAAAAGATATACAATTTTTAGATGTCTATGATATTTGTCCATTTAAGCAGAGTATCATTGCTTATTATAGTTTGAGTTCTGAAGATAGCCATGAGAAGATGAGGTCCTCAAAACACAAAATGAAGTATAAAAGGACATGTGTTTGTTATTAATAATTGTCATATATGTGATTAAAATCCATACCATGTTGTTTTTAACTGTATTCTTCCACATATGAAATTAAGCATAGATTGAAATACATAAAAACATATTACACAGAATCATAGAATCAGAAAGGACTTTTGGGATTATTTTGTTCAATTCATACCTGAACAAAGATCTCCTCCATAATGTAATTGACAAGGTCTTTCAATCTTTGCTCAAAAAGTTCTACTAAGGGAAAACTTACTATTTCTCATGACAGTCTGTGCAAGGAAATCCTAATTCTGAAGGTGTTTCTCTTCCCATCGTGCCTAAATTTTCCACTAACATTTCTGGCTATTTCTCCTGGTTCTGCTTTCTAGCTTCAAGCAAAACAAATTCCTCTTACATTTAAGTACCTAAAGACAGCTACTGACTCTTCCTGTCTTTTCTTTTCCAAGCTAAAAACTACTTCTTTATCCAGTTATCATATTGCATGCACTTAAGACCCTTTTTCATCCCTCTAGAGAGTCTCCAGGTTATCAATTTCCTTCTTAAAATGAAATTAGAAGTAGATGCAAAACTTGAGATGTGACAAGATCAAGGCAGAGTACAGTGGAGCTATCTATCACCTCCCTAGTTAAAGATTCTTCGATGTCTTTCTTCATGAAACTCAAGACTAAAAGAGCTTTGTTGGATGCAGTAGTTAGTTACTTAGTTTGCAGTTCAATAATCCATAAGATATTTCTCATACATTCAACCCTCTCCCCATTTCCCACCCATCTTTTATTTGTAAAGGATTTTTTTTTAAATCACAAAATAAACTTTCATAATTATCATTTATTTACTTTTTCTTAAATATTTCAAAGTTTTGAATTTTGAATTATATTTAGGATCTGATTTTGAATATTTGGTTCTATTTTGATATTCTCTGGCTCATTTCATTGATGCATATATATGTTTATATAAGTATATATAGATTATATATATTCAATTTTTCCTGTATCAGATTTGGATAATTACTACTTTGTAACATATTTTGAAACTTGAGAGCAATAAATTTCTCTACATCAATTTTTGTTTTTATAATTTCTCTTAGTATTCTCATTTTTTATCTTAAAAATTAATATTAACTAATCATATGAGAACTATTGATATTTTAAACAAGTATTTCAATCTGCCAATTGTTTTGAGAAGGATTTATTTTTCCTTTTGCTTATGGTTTGAACTCTCACTAAATGGTAATCCTTTATATTTCTTTAAAAATGCTTTAAAATTATCTTTATATGAATTTTTATGGATTTGATTAGTTTTTAGCTGGTCATATGGTAAGAATGAAGAATAACTTATGGAAAACTTACAATGTAAGAAGAACTTGAAAAAGACCCCAAGCATATTTGCTGTAGCCTCTGAGAGGAACTTGGGCCTGACAAGAAAGAGTCCTTTTTAGTTCTTCTTGATTTACATGTCTACCTTTTATTATAGGAAATAATGCTTAATATTTGAATCCCTACCTATGATTTTAAATTTTATAGATGTCACATTCTAACTTAGTCAGTTTTGGATTTTGTAGAAATACGTTTGTTATGGTGGGCTTAATGGTAAGCAATATTTTTATCCATCTGAAGGATTTTTTTCTCTATTTCCCCTCTTCCTCCCCAATAGATTCTAAGCTCCATAAGGGCAGAATTATTTTCCTTTTGTATCTATATCCCTAGCAACTGATTGTTTCCCACATAGCTTTTTGTCTTTTTTTTTTTTTTTTCCATAATGATCCTAGATTAGCTTAGTTTTGAAATCCTGCTTGTTTGGATTCTGTGAATTCTATTTATTTTTGAAAGCTCTTAGTAGTTTTCTTGTACAAATTCCAGAAATATGGTCAGGTTCTTTTAATAATTTTTATGGAATGCCAGTGATTCTGAGGTTTGTTTTCCATGAATTGTCTTTCAAACCTATCACTTCCATTTGTCTCGCTTCCCAATCTTGTTCCACTTGAGTTACTTTCTGACCTTATTTTTTATTTCAAAGGCATATATGCTTCTATTTTATTAATCCTGTTACTTGTTTTATCCTGTGATACTTTCAAATTCTCTGTAACATTTTCCAGTATGTTGAGTTGTCAAAAATCATAATTTATAATTTACTTATAAAGAAATTGATAATTTATTTTAAAATTGAATTCTGTTCTTCCTTTTAATTTCTTTTAGAATTTTGTTTGCTTGTTATTTTGGTTACTGATTTCAGTTCTAACCTGAATCTTCTGACCAAAAATTCAATGTTGTCTTCATTATTCAACAGCTGTAATATTGTCTTCCAGCTTTAAAATTTTGTGATTCTGAGCTTTTATAATATGATTAGGATAGTATGTGAAGTGAGAAAAAATTTGTTTAGCTTGTATATTTCAGGAGAAAAGGAAATGAGGATCATGGCTGTTGTTGACTGACAGCAAAACATTATCAGACTTCAGTGTGAAACACAAAGCCAGGGTTGACTTAATTTAAAATCCTGCTGTCCACTGTTTATTGAAAATTATGTTGTTTTGTTTTACTTCTATCCACTGGCTTGGAAATTGGATTTGGTCAGTTTTATATATCCACTGAGATAAATAAACATTCATCTGGGAAACATCTTTTGATATTCACACTTTAAGCTTATGAAACACTTTTCCCCATTTCTGTTTTGGTTAAAGTGCTTCATGTATAGCAATTATGTTTAAATATAGTTATTGATCCTATTTGTTAGAATTCAAGAGAAAAAACTTTCCTTGTTTTCTAAATTGAATTCATAAAAAGATTTTTTTAAAAAAATCATTACTAATGCATAGGTTTGTTCTTGTCTAGATATAAAATTGTTCACTTTGGCTTTTTCTTACTGGCTAGTTGGCAACATTATCCAATCAACTAAATCCACAATAAAAGATTCTTTGGAACTCTAATTATATGTGTTTGTATGTGAATATATTTACATATGAATGAAGATATACATGTGTATAGGTATTTTTGAAATGATTCTTTCCATTTAAGTAAAATTGAATCTATTCCTACAACTTTCCTCATTGAAAGGAAATATTAAATCTTAATGGATGGAATTTGTACATGTACCAGATTTATAAGAGTCAATCCTTTGTTTCTTTTTTAAAAATGTGACATTAGAGGAATAGTTTTTGTAAAGGTTAGTCATGGAAATGTTTGAACTAAGCAAGAAATAAACAGGCCACTTTGGGCCACTTTCAAGGTTCATGTGAGTCTCAGAATTAGAAGGAAGTATGATACTCATTGGCTTGTTTACAAGAGACATTAGTTATTGAACTGAGAAAGTTAAAATAACTGTTTTGTAGCCCAGGACATTCATAAGAAGCAGTATGATCCTTTGATTGTTTTTTCTCGGTGGTGATTTTACATAAAAGTATGCTCAGGATCAGATAGATGGCAACAATTCCTCATATTGAAGCATGGCCCTAATGTGCACTGTTCTTTCTGAGTGTTGTCATTGAGCTTAGTTGGCAATTTGTTTTGAAGTGCTGTAATGTAAATTGAGATTTATAGCAGGCATTCATATGCTCATATTTTAAAATGATGAAATTTGGTAAGAGAAGCCTAACAGCTGCTTTAGTGTTTGAAAGACTTTTATATATCAACTCTCATTGAATAATACATTTTTGTCCTCTATGTACTTAGGACCTTGATACTACAAAGGAAGATATATATATATATATATATATATATATATATATATAAAAGGTACCATTTATATAGCTCTTTAATATATGCAAAGAGTTTTATAAATATTATTTAATTTTATCCTAAAAGTAACCCTTGGAGTGCTATTATTACTTTCCCCATTTTACAGATGAAGCAACTAAGACTTACTCAGAATCACAGAGCTAGTAAATTTGAGGCCAGAACTCAGGTGTTCTACCTGTGCCACCTAGAAATGTTGCTTCTTAAGATAATATATTCTTAAAATTTTGTTTTGCTTTTGCTTAATTTAATTTTATTGGGTTTAATTATGTATGTTTCGTTATTTTTCTCCTTTTTGAAATGTCTTAATCAGTTGAGTTTGTTAAAAGAAATCTTGGTTAGGACCTTAAACCTGGTCAATTAAGGAAAGTTTCAGGAAAATTAGGCAAAAGGAATTTATTAGCACATAAAGGCATCTAGCAATTGTTGTGTACTGGTGGAATTAAAACTGTGAATGCTTTTATAGACTGGAGTAAACCAATTTCCATATAAGGGTAAGAAAAATCCTCATAGGTACATGTTTCAATGAAAAGATGGGATTAGTGTCCACCAGTCCCTCCTCCCCTATTACAGCAGCATTGGGAGATGAGATTAGTGATAAGGAGACTGTTTACTGAAGGCTGATTGTTCTCATACTCAAAGGTTAAATAAGGTTAAAGTGTGGGATTACCTAGAATGACTGCACTAGTGGCTGACTTTGTACAGAGTGATACACAACTAGCATGTTCTAGTAGACAAGACTGTATGACTGGATAACCAAGGAAATGCTGCTTTTTGTCCACTTTTAGTCAATTGAATAAAAAAAAAACTCAATTCATTGAAATTGGATGATCTTCAGGGAGTTGCTTCATTGATAAATCAGGGAGTTAATTTTTGCTAGGGTTGCTGTGTCTAAAACAAGAAAAATTGCTTCATATAATAAGACACAACTAATTGAATTATTGTACTATTTGAATGTTTATACATTATCAAATACAATCTTGCAGATCTGATCTGTTGTTTGATAACTGTGGCACACACACTGAGCTTATTTACTACTTCACTTCAGACAAGCAGATTTGTAAAGCTTCCATAGATTGGCCAAGTTTCTAAGCTCAATATAATACTGCTTGCTTAAGCTATAGAATGATATAACTTAGGTCCATGCCCAAGGTCATTAATGAAAAGTGGCCATAGTGTCATTGGAATTTAGAACTGGGAAGGATTTTGGAGGTTGTGTGAAGATGGGGCAGAAGACTGAGAAGAAAGAATTGTCCTTAAATCAGTAAGACACAGAAATTTAGGTAAGATTTCAATTTTTAAATCTTTTATATTATTGGTTTTTATTCAGTTGTTTCAAACCACATTTTTCTTGTCAACAAAGATCTGGCGTAGTTTTGCCATTTATTTTCTCCAATTCAGAGTTGTTTGTTTTTTTGGTTTGTTTGTTTGTTTAATACAAATTAGGAACACAGTTAATGAATTGCCTAGTCACATAGTGTCTGAGGCCAGTTTTGGATTTCAGAAGATGAGTCTTTTTGAGTCCAAGCTCAGCACTCTATTCATTGTGTCATCTAGCTGCCCTCTTCTGTTGGGGACACTAGGATGTTTGGGGACGAAAGTGGAGAGATAGACAGGTTCCATTATCTACAAAGGAAGATGAATGTTTTCCTTCACAGCCTGAACTGCTAAAGCAGCAGAAGCCAGGAACTACAAGTTTTATCTTCTTAGTCGAATGTGAATTTGAAGGGGACAGGAGATAAGGAGAGAGTAACTATCTCAGGGATATGAGATAGCTTATTTAAAGGGATAGAGAAAGGAGGCAGAATTCTCATTCTTTAATCTCATATAGAATACCTCTAACTTCCCTATAATATTTACAGATAACTTAAAAAATAAACTTTTCAAAGTTGAAAAGCTGTCTATATCTTTTAGTACCTGCCATAGAGTTAAGTTTTGCAAAGTTGTTTCCTCACAACAACCCAGTAAGATAGAAAGTACAAGTATGACTATCCTCATTTTGCAAAACTAAGAAAACAGTTTTTAAGAGGTCAAGTGTCTTGTTCATGGTCTTATAGATAGCTAAGAATTATTTGAGGTAAGATCCAAGACTTTTGACTTCCTCATTCATTGCTACTACATGACTATTACTTATCTTCCACAGAGGTCACCATATCATCTCTGTAATTTTCAGTATTATTACATATTGAGTTCAACCCAAGTATTAGATCTGATAAATGACCAGTTTCTTCCTTCTTTGAAATCCAAAGTGGAAAGGGATTACTGACAGTTAAGTACAGGGGTCCTCAAACTACAGCCTGTGGGGCCAGATGCAGCCCCCTGAGGACGTTTATGCAGCCTGCCAGGTTATGTCAAAATCAGACCGGAAAGTGACATTCCACCTAAACCGGCACTGGACTGAGGTGACGGAGGCAGACTATGAGGCTCTCCAACAGTCTGAGTGAACTGGCCCCCTATTTAAAAAGTTTGAGGACCACTGGTTAAATACTTAAACTGAGGTGGGAAGACAGTGTTAACACTTAAAGGTCTTCAAACTCTCTATTATAGTCAAAGTGGACTTCTTTTTCTGTCTAGAGACAGATATTTTATCTTATTTCTATCTTCCTGTAAAAACCTACCACCACTCCCCACCATGTCTGGAGTGTACCACTTCCTGACTTCTGAATTAGTTAGACTTCCTAGCTCTGGACTGTCACTTCCCATATGGATCCATCCTATCTCCTAATCCCCAATTTCCAGCTACTAGTGCTCTCAATATTATTTTGAGATAGTTTATTCTTATGTGTGTGTGAATGTGTATGTGTGTGTATATATATATATGTGTGTGTGTATATGTATGTATATCTACACACACACACACACACACACACACACACACACATTTTTCCTCTGCAGTTTATAAAGTTTTTGTAGCCAGGAACAAGTTAGTTTTTGTCTTTCTAGGCAGTAACCAAGTAGACATTATGTCTTCAAAGAATGTTTATTTTCTTTATTTTTTTAAAATTAATTTTATGATTGTAACATTTTTGACAGTACATATGCATAGGTAATTTTTTACAACATTATCCCTTGTACTCCCTTCTGTTCCTAATTTTTCCCCTCCTTCCCTCTACCCCCTCCCCTAGATGGCAGGCACTTCCATACATATTAAATATGTTATAGTGTATCCTAGGTACAATATATATGTGCAGAACCGAATTTTGCTGTTGTTGTTGTAGCAAAGGAAGACTTGGATTCGAAAGGTAAAAATAACTTGGGTAGAAAAACAAAAAATGCTAACAGTTTACACTCATTTTCCAGTGTTCCTTTTCTGAGTGTAGCTGATACTGTCCATCATTGATTAATTGGAATTAGATTAGCTCTTCTCTATGTTGAAGATATCCACTTCTATCAGAATACATCCTCATACAGTATCATTGTTGAAGTGTATAATGATCTCCTAGTTCTGCTCATTTCACTCAGCATCAATTGATGTAAGTCTCTCCAGGCCTCTCTGTATTCCTCCTGCTGGTCATTTTTTACAGAACAATAATATTCCATAACATTCATATACCACAATTTATCCAACCATTCTCCACTTGATAGGCATCCATTCATTTTCCAGCTTCTAGCCACTATGAAAAGGGCTGCCACAAACATTTTGGCACATACAGGTTCCTTTCCCTTCTTTAGTATTTCCTTGGGATATAAGCCCAGTAGTAAAGAATGCTTATTTTCTTAGTTGATTAATTATTACTAAGCATTCTTTCTGCTCTCTGAAAATCACAGAATCATAGAGATGGAGAGATTATCTTCCAAAACAATACATCAAAGATAAGGAAACAAGGGACAAAGAGATGAAATGTTTTGCCAAGGTCTCATAGGTAATTAGTGGCAAAGTGAAGATTAAAAACAAAGCTAATGTGTCTAAATCTAGCATTCTTTTGGGTACATCCTTCTGCTTTACCTACAAGTTTTGGACTTATAAACATGAAAAACCTTGATATCTGCTAGTAGATTCCATTATCCATGTTGCTTGTATATTGCTTGTTTTTCAAATGAATATCATGGACCAAAGTGATTTGCTCAAGTCTTCACAGCTTGCAAAGCAAAAATATAGAGCCATAGAGTTTTCTTTCTTTTAAAGGCAGTATTCACAGTCTGATATTATTACCTATAGCACTTTTTATAGATGAACTCTTCAAATGTATCTGATCTATGCAGCTATGAAACTCTTCATCTTTCCCCTTAATCATCTGAATCCTTCCTTCATTCCAAAATGTTCCTGCTCACTTACCATCCTTTGCCCAGTGAAGTTTAGTATAGATAGGTGTTGAAACAGTTAAGATTCTGACTGTCAAAATAGACATTTATACTTTTAATACTTGAAATATGTATGTTCCTTTTTATTGATTTCTAAGGGTATTGATATTTTGATAATATTGATTATCAAAGAAAGGGTCAGTCATTGAAAAAGTAAAAACAAAATTATCAGATATCAAGAAGTATTAAAAAAAACAAATCAAAACAACATTTATATGCTTACTACATGCTAAGCACTGTGCTAAGCATTTTACAATTATTATTTCATTTGATCCTCACAACAACCTGGGAAGCAGGTACTATTGTCCCTATTTTACAGATCAGGAAACTGAGGCAGGACAAGTCACTTGCTTGGGGTGGTACAGCTAATAAGTATTGAGGCTAGATTTGATCATTGGTCTTGATGGATCAAGGTCAAGTGTTCTATCCATTGGGTCACCTAGCTACTCCAAAAGAATGAAGAAAAAAAAAAAAGGAAACATCTTACCTTCTATAGCTTCTTTTCTCTGGCCACTGAGCCCATATCTGGTCCTTTCAAGACTTGGAAATCTCATGTTCTGCTACCAGTGCTACTGAACTCTGTTTTTGTAACTGCCATCTGCCAAAGCTCTGCCCTTCTTGGCTGCTACTGCTGCAATGACTTTCTAAGAGTCTTCTCTCTGCCCTGTTTCCATTGCTCTGTTCCCATCTGATGAGACCCCACCCTATTCCTCCTGCTTCCTGATGTTGGTGCTGCTGTCGCCACTGCTGTTCTACATAGCATGTTCTTTTCAAGTGAGACCAGCAGGCCAGTGTTTCAGTGCTGGCCAACAGATTTTTAGTTCTACTGTTAATTAGCCTTACAACATAGCTAGTCCCCAAAAGGGCCTCTTAGGCAGCTGTTAGGCTTGTAGACTTACCCTTACACAATGAAGGTTCCCCACTCCTTACTCCTACTTAAGTCAGTGAGTAGAATTTAGTTATTCTTTCTTGCCTCAGTGGAGGGAAGATGCTTCCCACACAGTCAGCACCTCCAGTTAAGTTTTCATGGAAATAAATATTTGCATCCTTTTTTTTTTTTTTTTTTTTTTTCATCTCAGCACTTAGCTCAGTGATAAGCACCTAGATGTTTCCTAAAGACTTGTAGGCTTAACTTCAGTTTGGTCATCCCGATTTTGGCTCAAGTAACTGATGCTTGGCCTGCAAATAGTTTTTAAATTGTATTAATCCTCTAGAAGGTACTAAAAATACCTAGAAAAGAAACAAAAAAGTTAGTGGGTCAGCTGCCATTCCTACTATCTCAACAAATCCCACAGTTTTTTACATTATAAAATGTGATAACTCAAAAATAATAAAATGGCATAAATTAATATATATATCAATAATTTGCTTCTTAATTTACTTATCTATGCCTTTTTTAACATATGAAGACTGATATTAAAGTGATTTTCTCAGTCATACAAATTAGCTGGTTTAGAAAAAAATTGAATTTCATTTAAAAAAAAATTAGTGACACATTTTGATCCACTTTCTTTTATTTTCTGAGTCAATTTAAATAACCAATTCCTTTCAGACACAGTGGAAAGCATAGACTACAATAGTAGATCTCACTCCAAACTACAAACTACATTAAGAATTCTCTTTGTTTATGGGCTTATAGCACCACTGTTTGTTCTATAATCTTCACAATCAACTTAACTCACATGTTTATATTCTCTGATGTTGAGCTCCGCAGTTTGGTGAAGAGAAAAAAGCTAATTCAAACAGAGAATAGAATATTTTCATTAGCACTCAACTGAAAATGAAAGCATTCAATAGAAACTTTCTCATCTTCCTTTTTATAGGTGAATATGTAATTGCAATTTGCTATTAGAAAATTAAAGAGATCGAGATTTTTATATTAATTTGTAAAAGGAAAGAAATTAAATGTAATATAGTTCCCTTGAAGATACAGTTATAGTTACATAGATTAAATCATGTGACTTAATGAAAGAATGGTTCTCTTTGCAATCAAAAAAACTCTTGACAGATCTATTATTTTTTTAATGTGTAAAAATCTGAACCCTTTACTGGTTGGTTAAGGTCAAAAACTATGAATTTTAGAAAGGCTTACTAGCTTAATCCTGGCATGTAATCACTAAATAAGAAAAGACTTTCTGAATATTTATTAATTCTCGTTTCTCATGTCAAACTAATATTATTATTCATAAGCATAACAGTTTTTGCATGTGTGATAAACTGAATTGTTGCAAAAACTTAAAATATATCTTAACAAGTTCATCACCACAATATACAATAAAAACTTTTGAAGAAAGGAAATAACTCAGATCTAATTATTTATTTGGGGATTACTGTGGAAAGAAACTATCCTTTTAACATTTTTTTTTTCTAGTCAGATTAATGCCTTCAGAAAATGCAATTATAGCTTTTGTGCTACAACTCTTATCTATGTGCACATTACAGTTAAACTATGGAACTGGAAAGCCATATCATCTCCTCTTATATTCTGATTTTCCCTGTCCATTATTTTGCTAACCAGATCAGATGTATGATAAATTTATACATGATCTAACCTTTACATTCTAGTTAATTAATGAGTTGGATTTCCATTAAGTCCACTAACACATCTTTTTTGAGTAAAAAGATACTAAGAAAAGATGTTCTCTTGCTCATCTTTGAAACAGGAAATTCCTGTCTACAACTACATGAATTAGCCACATGAGCAGAATCATATTAGTTACATAATGGTTTTCCTTTCTCCTAAAACAACTGCTTTTTATCTGACGTTGATGGATAAAAATGAATGGGTTGCCTCACATTAATAGAATTTAACATTTTTGGTTTTTTAAAAGTGTTAAAAGATATTTAAGGTTCAAGAAGAAAACCATTACAACCCATATTGCCAAATTATTTTTTAAAATATGTACAGTATATAGTGTGTTGCTATAGTGGCATGGATCTGAGATAATGCTCTGATTTAGAACTTTCTCTCTTTACATTTGATCTAGCTAGGGGAATTTCCCATAGCAGAAAGATCCACTTATTGCAATATTTTGATTTAGAAACACAAATACTCAACTTTATTTTTTTTCACCAGTGATAGGATCAAAAAATGCAGCATTCCTTAGCATTTCACTTTTATATAATATCATATGTTACAACAGTAAGAATGCATTTTAGAAATGTGTATATGTAGAGAGGTATAAGATGAAGCATGAAATCCTGGGAATTGCTAGTTGTCTAATTTGGCTGGATATATGAAATACTATTAGTAAAGAACAGTTAGTGATATGTTTAGAAAGAAAAAAGAAGTCAGACTATATGGCCTCCAATACTAGGTTAAATGAACAAGTCACTTAACCTCTATTTTCCTCTTCTGTAAAATATAGATAACAATAATACCCACTACCCTGGGTTGTTGTGAAGATCAAATGAGATAATATTTGAAAAGTTCTTAGCACAATGCCTGGTACATAGTAAGTGCTAGATAAATATTAGTTATTATTATTGTATGATTAAAAATGGAAAACTATAGTTTGGAGGCAGACCAAATCATTGGCACTGAGATCATCTATGTGGTGATGAAAACCTAAAATGAGGTGAAAATTTTCAGGAAGACAATGTAAAGAAATACAACATTGGGACTCAACATAGAGCCTTTTGTTTCAGAGAATAATTGCAAAAAGTAGTATGGGATTGGATGCAATGAGTATAGATCATTCTTTTAAGGAATTTAGTGGAATGGAGAGATGGTAAAGGACAATAGACTAGGAGATTTCAGGGTCAAAGGAAGAAATATGTTTGTAGACAAAGGGAAAGTAGTGGATAGGGAAAAAAATTGATGATTATTAAATAGAAGTAATTGAACAAATGATTAGGTAGGGGATAGGATCAAGGACAAAAATGAATGGTTGAACCTTAACAAGAACTTTGACCATTCCATCTTCTGAGAAAGAAGCTAGAGAGTAAAATATGAATTATCATGTCATGCGATTTTGAAATGTTAAGACAAGGGAGCTCCCAATGAATAACTTAATTTTTCTCAAAAATTTTAGAAATAAAATTATCTTCTGAAAAATGAAAGCAGAATTAGTGCTGGGACTTTGAAGCGAGAGAAGTTTTGGTGCTATTTTGAACATAATAGAAAAATCAATCAAATATGAATAAAAGTGCAGTTGAATAATAATAAATTTATTGTGTACCCACAATATGATTTTATTACTTCTTCTAGCAGAATTAAACAGTTCAGGAATAAGAGTGAGGATGTGTGATTGGGAAAATGCAGTTTTGAGCACTAGCAGTATATGAATGGCAGAAGAATAGGCAGAAAGATTTGGACATATTTGACAGTTTCTTGTCAAATTGGCAAACACTAGAATCAAGGCTATCAAGGAAGGAATATATTTATGACTTGATGTCAACTGAAAGGATGTTGGACCTGTATTGACTAACATTTTTGTCAATTATTTGAAAAAAATCATAGATAGCATCCTTATTATATTTTCAGATGATGCAAAACTGGAAAAATCCAACAAATGTTTAAAGGTTCAAAAATATCTTGAAAGGTGGGGTGAATCCATTATACCCAAAACATTTTCACATAAGAATTCTCCATGAAGATGTTCAAAGAATCTTTGTTTCTTCGCTAAAAACCTAAGTCTCTATATGCTTTTTTTTTAAACTTTCCACTTTCTTAGTCATTTTTTTATTGTCCTTTCATTCTGTTCTTCTGTCACTTTTTTCTACCTATTATTTTCTCCCCTTTCTTTTCCCTAGTTGTGTTTGTTTGTTCATAGTTGGGTTTCTGGGAAACAGGCCCATTTTGATTCATTTGTTTATCATTATGATGTCCAGAACCTTGGTTACATGTTTCAGATGGATGTTTAAAATGTCATTTCCCCCTTCATTTGTGATGCAAGCATATTTTGTAATGTTTTAAAATACAAATGTGCAATTTACCTCCCCAAAGTAGGTTTATAAAGTGTGTTGTCATAGTAAAATAAGTGGAGGTGGGACATTCCAGAAGTAACTGGAGATTTTATTCTCCCATGTCTATGATTAAGCATTGGCAGCACAATACCAGTGTGAAGGTGAACCTTAATATAAATGCTTTCCATTTCCAATGCATTTTCATTTCAATATGAATAACCCACTGGGCTTAGCATTATGGATGATATACCTTGGCAATGAAAATTTCAACTCATTCCTTATGATTAAACATAAGTGAATGTTTGCCTTTTAAAGTCATAATCTTTTGTTAGCTTTACGATGCACTCCAAAGTCCCTATCTCTTGAAAGTAAATCGATGCCTGATCTAATCTGCTACTCTGGAGTATTAAGAAACAAAACAAACCTCCATCCTTTAAATTAGGTGTGTATAATGTGGCACAATTGTTTCCAAAATCTTTAAGGCCAGTGAAAATATAAGAATTATGTATTAATTGTTATGGTATGCTGATATTTTATAATGAAGGTAAGTCAAAATATCTTTGAATTGTTCAAGTGACTAAATTTCTTTAAAATTTGAGAGTAGTAATATTTCCATTCAGTACTTTAGAAATAAAAGGAAGTTTCTTTCTTTACTTCCTCTATTTTTTCCTCTTCTTCTACTTTCATTTCTTCTCCTCCCCATTGTCTACTTTTTTGTATTTTTCTCTCCCCTTCTTTTCCTTCTCTAAATTAATCTTCATTCTCCTTCCCATTTCTTCCTCTTTCTCTCCTCATTATAATATTCTCAAGTTGAAACTTTTCATTTCTTGTTTATGTGAATCAAAGGGATGCTTTATCTCTTTTCCTTTTTCTCCCTCTCCCATTGATCCTCTTCCTTCCCCCATGAATGTACTTAGAGCAGACCATCTAACAAAGTAACTGATATTGATAATGTAAAGGGAATTTACACATTATATCCTTGTTTGTTCATATTCGCAACATTCTTATAAGTTATTTTGAAAAAAAAACTTAAGATATCAAATACCAAGGCTGGATATTTGTGATACCAGGTAGAATATGGAGATATGATTTCTAAGGAGAGATTTTATTTTCTGAAAGTTTTGCTTGAAGTATTGATGCTTCATCAGTGATCCAGATTATAAGAAATTTAATTCATTTATCTTTGTGATTCTAGTGCTTGATTTGCATTCTAGATCAAACCAAAATCAAAATCCCCAACCTCAAAAAAGGATGGTGAAATAAAAGGATGCAAATCTGAACACCTGAGAGAGATCTTAAAACTGAAAGAGACAGAGATAAAGGCAGAGACAAAAAGAGAGAGAGAAACAGAGAAAGACACACAGAGAGACAGAGAGACAGAGAAAAGAGAGAGGGAGAACAAAGTAGCACACATGTAGTTGTATAAATCTCATAGCAATGAAGATACTGGTATTTTCCCAGGATTTGTACATCTTTTTTTAAAGAAATACAGGAATCCCTTCATTGTTGTCACAGCTAGAATTCAAGATAAAGGATAATTATGAAATCATTAGAGAGCTATGTATTTTATGGAAAATCATGGTGAATAAATAATCTCTACCTATTGAGACTAAACTACTTCTTTATTTTACTTATAGGCAAAATTTCTGTTAGGGAAGCATGAGAGCTCCTTTTTCAAAAAAATTGAAAATAATCATTATTCTTTCATTTTCCCATCATTAGACCTCTCATGTGTGTTGTTAACTGATGCTCCCATTTAGCATTTGCATTCATAAAAGATAAAGACAATGAGGCTTATGTGAGACTTCCGGAAAACCATCTCATTACTTTACTTTAGTAACCCATTTATCTAATAGTTATTAATATAGCAAATAATTAAGATTTTCATCTTATTCTTTCCCAAATGGAAAGTTGAAATAAAATATCATATAATGTGACTCTTTAACTTAGAAACAACTTCTTTCTAAGGAATAAGAACTTAAACCTATTTGAGTAGGTTTATAAAGCCTAGATGTCCATATTTCATACAGATAATGTGTTTTTGAAAAACAGAAATATACCACTAGAAGAGCTTTAGCATACTTGGTTAATTAGATCATGGACTCTAGAATTTGAAGGGAACCTCAGTGATCATCCAGTCTCCTCCATTTTGAAGATAAGGAAATTGAAGTTGGGTACACCTGACTTGTTCTCATTCATATAGCAAATCAGGGAAAGAGCTTAGACTAGAACTCAAATATTTTGATTCCCAGTCTAATGTTCTTTCTACAACACAATGATATTATCATTTTTATTTACTTTGAAGACCTACAGTTTTCACAAACTGGGCTTGGAGAGCTAGATAATAGAGGGCAAAATGTAGACAGTGGTAGTTTGACTTGCTTTGCACTTGCTGCCTTCATCTCCCCATAAGAGTGCCCTGCTATTTGAACTAGGAAAGTCTACTTCCCTATGAGTGTTGATTCATTGACAGTTAGTCAAGGATGGCTAGTTCCTTCACTAGAGTTGCTTTCTCCTGTTGATGGATGTGAGGTACAAGTTTGAGAGGGTATTTGCACTCTCAGGGCTCTCATACCTAACTGTCCACTGATGGCAGCTAGTCAAAGGTTGTTGCTAGTGTCTATAGCCTGAATTTCTCTTTTCAATGATACCTGAGGACACTAGAATGAAAGAAGTTTCACTGGTTTAGAAATCACTGTTATTTCCAAGACTCTTAGATTTAGGGTCTTGGGATATTTTAATCAAGATCTAAGGGAAATTGTAGTTAAGAGGTGGTGGTGATGTCTTGACTTATCTGGCACATTATGCTTATTATTTCTATCATGCAGACCCCCTCCCCCTCAGGATAATAGATTTGCATAATAGATTTGCATCTGAACAGGAAACAAAAGCTGAAAGTGAAAACAAAAACAAAATATGAAATAATTTTGGTTGATTAGACCCCTAGACCTTTCTCTTGCTACCTATTTCTGTGATCATGGATTAATCACATAAGTCATTCAACTTTAGTTTTCTCATCTTAAAAATGAGTTGTTTGGATATGGTAGTCTCTAATGTCCTTTCTGCCTCTAAATATCTGAAAGCACAATCTATCAAATCACATCAAAAGCCCTTTCCAGCTATAAAATTATCTATTCTTTATGCATACATATTGCCAAATTTGGTTAAAATCAGACAGCATTTCATTGCCTAGAGGCTGTGGAATATTGAAAATATATTTAAAAGTAATAGCAGATATTATTCTTGTCTTAAAGGTACTCATTTTCATAGCAGGGACGACATTAGTTATATTTACTCTTGTACCTAGTTCTTGATTTGTGTTCTGGGTCAAACCAACCCACAACCCTAAGCATGGAAAAACAACAAAATGAAGAATAAAGGATAATAAATACTAAAGCTCTATATTTGTGAAATGTGTTTTGTATTTATAGATTACTATCAGGAAAAAAATTACTTGCATGAATTAGCAGTTGACAGTTCTGTCCAATTCAAGAAAGGTCCAAGATTGGAGTGAACTACATAAATTGATTTGAGCTAGGTGGAGTTAATGACCGGAAGCTCCAGGAAGACTAGAATTTTGATCCTTACTTTTAAAAAAAGAAAGATATGAGTTAGGGACTGAAGGTAGGAGAGATGAAATGTGTAGAAATGAAGACCAAAATGAGTTAATCAAGCAGGGAATGGCAAGCAGGTGTACTTGGCAAGGGCAAAGAGTTTATGTTATAAAGTACTGAGAAAAGTGGAAGCAGATGATAATGACAGTTCATTAACTGATTTTAAAAAAAAACACACCTTTCTCCTTTAGGTTATTTGTCATAGTTGCTTACCCACACACACCTGGTCTAGGAGAAGTCTTTGTACAGTATGTGTTTATATGAAAAAGGAATTCTGACTAGATGTAGAGGTAGCCTTTGAGTTCTGGTTAACATCCAGTCCTGGGAGAAATGACAAAGAATCCATCTAATCAGCATAAAACAAGGAAGTTCTCATGTCAAAATCACAAAGTAATTAGAAGATTTTATTTAAAACAGGTGCAAGAGTATCAAAACAATGGTGTAAAACTTTTCTTTGCCACTAGAGGGGAAATTATCTAGAAATCATCATTGCTCAAAATTACAAAAGATACCACAGTTTATATTTCTTAAGAACACTAGTCTATTAAATATTCAAAATGAACTGAAACTTCTTGTAAATATAAATATCATTTTGAAATTTAGTGTGAGGAATTTTAAGGATACAGAATTTTACATTTATAACCATAATAATGATTATAATTTCATGAGACTTTAAACTTTATAAAGCACTTTATATGTCTCTATCTATATCTATATATCATCATCTCCTTTGACCCTGGATAGCTGAATTCATCTAAGATGCTTTTTGCTTTTGTCTTGGAGCTTCTAAATAAGAAAATAAAAATTCTTAAGGGATCAAAAGCTAGAGGGGACTCTTTTATTTTCCTATATAAGGAAATTGAAATACACAGAAGTTGTGCCATACAGATAATATATAAAGTAATAGAATGTTAAATACCACATACCACAGGTAGCCATGCAAGAACCACAGATGTTTACCCCAACATTGGACATGTTGGCTCTTCATCTTTTTTAAGCATCAATTTGTCTTTTGAGATTAGTTGCCAATAAAATATATTCAAATTTGCCATTTCCCCCTGTTTTTTCAAGAATAAACAAAAAGCTGATGTGTTAAGTACACTTCATTTTCCCTTTCCATTAAAATTGCTTTAAAATTAGTTGAAAACAAACAAATGACTTAAAATGACTTAAATTTGCTTGAAAAAATCAACTAAATAGGGATGTTTGGAAAATTAAGTATCTCTTTCCCTACCTTGTTGCTGCTATTTATTATTTGACTCTTTTTAGAAGCAAGCCTAATATCAACATTCTATTACTAAAAGTTTCAATGTTAAGACAAAATGAAACACTCATATAGTCATTGAATACTTCACAAAAGAAGTTTTACTTTGTCCAAACACAGCATAGCTATGAACTAAGGATGCAGTGACATTTAACTTTTTTAGAAGTGCCCTACAACTTTTCCATATAGAAATACATTTGGTTAGCAAGACAAGGTGTGGTGACTTCCCTAGACTTTGGATATCTTCAACATCAAAAGGATCCCATCTCTATATGGATGGTACTTTGATGCCATTATTCAAGACTGGGCTGCATGTAACCAGCTCAAATCAATGAGGGCCAATCATTTAATTTCCTATGTAAGCATTTACATTTTGGAATCAGAGAACATTACAAATTAAGATTTGAATTAATTTTTATTATTGTTTAAGCTCTAGAATTAATAAAGTGATAAAGAAAATGTTAATAATGCAGATGTTTAACAAGTGATACATTGAGGGAACATTATTAGGTGACTAGGAAACTTAGTCAAATGAGTCAGAGGCAATCAAGACACAGGAGACTTAATTGTATTTTAGGGAGAACTAATCTATATTGAAGGGAAACAGGGAATCCTGGTCCTATAACAGCCTTGCTACTAATTATGTGAATAGTATATGGCAGCATTGTTTTATGAGTATTAAATATTTGTTTTGGTGCCTTTTATCAGTTTGCCATTTGATCAACAGAACAAAATGCATTAAATGGGGGAAGGGAGGGAAAGGGAAGGGAAGAAGAAGTAGAATGTTTGCATTAAAGTTCTAGCCTATTTAGCATTTTAAGCAGTACACTTTTTCCTTGTTAATTATTTAAAAGCTCTTCAAGAATATATTCCCAAGATAAAGAAAATGAGCATAAGACATGATAAGTTATTCATGATTTTTGTCTTTTTCAATCAGGAGAGCTTAATTACTGAGTTATATCTGTTATTTCATCTCTCTCTAAATATACTCTTCACTAAGACAGATCACATAACTTCCAAAACAAATCTTGCTTGATTTTTGCTTATTTTCTCCATATGAACTTCTTGGAGAGTCTACTCAACATACTGAAGACTTTCATTTGTTTCTTTTAGAACTTTAAGGATACTCATGCAGTCTACCTATTAGATCTCATTTATATTATATGACCAAGCCACCTACATTTCTGGCCATTAATTCCCTTGATGATGTCTTTCCTATCCATTAGGATCATAGATGAAGTAATTTAACATTTATTAAATGCCTATTATATGCCAGGAAATTAAAAAAAAAGCCAAAAAAATAGAGTCTACTATCAAGGAGCCACCAGACTGAAGAAGGATGAGAAAGTGAGAGACTAAAAATGACTCCTGAGTTTAGAACCTGTTTGTCTTGTAGCAATGCTACCCATGACAGCAGTGGGAAAGTTAGGAAGAGGAAAGGGATTGGAAAAAGATAATTGATTCTTATTTTGAATATGTTGACTTTAAGCTGTGCTTGGGACATGCAGGGATGCGAGTCTGCGCATCAGGAAACAGGATAGTAGTAGATAAGTACATTTGAGGGTCACCAACATAGAAATGATAATTGAAATCATAGGAGTTGATGAGATAACCATGAAAAAGAATATAAAAGGAGAAAAGAAGAGGGCACAGGAACGTATGTGTGTTTTAGGTTTGTTGTCTCAGAGCCAGGTCAGCTTTCTCCTTTAGGCTTCTACTGAAGCAATGAGGTGTTGGACTATTTCTTTTGTAATGGTTTTTGCTCAAATCACCATTCTGGGTGTGTTCCCTCTCTCCAGTTTTAATTATCAGTGACTCTAGTTCCATTTAACTACTTAATATAGTGCAACTTCTATATAACATTGGTTCCACTGAGTTTGCAACTAAATGCAGCATTGCTATTAGATGAACCTTAACCTCAGCTACACTGTCCTGGATCCTGTAGGCATTGATGCTGTGCTGGCTACAAAACCTAACATGGACTCAACTCTTGGGTTCCCAAGTGGCTGGCTCTCCTTATCTTTCAAATTTCTAAAGGTATAACCTCTGTCATAGCTCTTAAAAAATGATGAGGCAGAGAAATGGATCTTGTATTTCTGGGGCCACATGTTGGTCTCAAAGGAGAGGGAATCTTCATTATTATGTTCTCAGCTGTTGGCACTTAAGGGATCACCAAAAACAGGTAGAGATTCATAGATAAGAGATAATGAAGATGGAGGTTATCTTACCTTTCAGAGGTATGTTTACTTTGGATATGACAACTGCAATCAATCAGAAGCTATTTAACTGTTCCATGTTAAGCAGACCACAACCAGACACTAATTATCTAAGCAGGCTCGCTATGAGGAGTTTTATCAGTAGTACTCAGGGCATATTCCTAGGAACTGGAATCATTTGCTAGGCCCTTGGTATGATAGAAGCAGAAGACCTTATAGCCATCATCTAGTATAAATCAAAAGTTGATTCTGGCAATGATTGTATATACTATCATATTTACATTGCCCATTACAATCAAAATAAAAGAAAAACAGGAGCAGCTAGGTGGTGCAGTGAATAGAGCATCAGACCTGAGTTCAAATCTGGTCTCAGACATTTAACACTTCTTAATGGTGTGACCTTGTCACTTAACCCCAATTGCCTCAGCAAAAAATAAATAAACAAACAAACAAATAAATAAATAAATAAATAAAAAGAAAAAAGAAAAGAAAAATTGTGGAATTTAGGTACACGACTATAAATAGTGTCATGAGTTAATAGAGTTAATATTGTCTTCTTTTCAAAACATCAATCCTAGATGAAGATAGATTACTGTATATCATCTTCACATAAAAAACTACTAGGACAGCTGGATGTTATGGTAGATACAATTGCTGGATCTAAAGTTAGAAAGACTTCTCTTCATGAGTTCAAATCTGATTTCAGACACTTGCTAGCTGTGTGACCTGAAAAAGTTACTTAACCCTGTTTGCCTCAGTTCCTCAACCTGCAAAATAAACTGGAGAAGAAAATAAGAAAGCATTCCAGTGTTTTTGCCAAGAAAACCCCAAATGGGATCACAAAGAAAGACACATGACTGAATAACAATTGAACAAATCTCCCCAGCTAGTAGGTCTGTTTGTTTTCCAAAAAATATGCTTTCATTACTTTATTCTTTGTATGACTTTAGTGTCATAAAATCCAATGATTATTTTAACTTATATATATATATATATGTACATATATATATTTTTTTTTATTTTTTATTTTTTTTTACTTTGTATGTTGATATACACAGAAAACCAGTGAATTAAGTTTAGGTCACAACTCATTTTAAAATTATTTTTACTGGAGAATTATTTTTATATAATATCTGTTATCTTCATACTTGGTGCTATGTTTTGTTATTTTTTTCTCAAAGTTCTGTTTAAAAGCCTCCTGATCAGGTTGGAGATTTTCCTGCTAAATTATTTCTTTTCATGCTTTCTGCAGTGTGTTCCCATCTTAGCCTGGAGCATATTATCCTGTTATGCATTATCAGTTGTGGTCCAAGAAATTCAATTCATTTTTTTGCCACCATTGATTTAACTCTACATAAGTATCCTTTCCAAAGTCATGAACTTTAATAGAAAAGAAGAGAGAATTATTCTATTGTTCCTTCAAATTCAATTCTGAAACAGAATTTCAGTCTTTAAGAATGTATTCCAGATTTCATTTAATGATATAATTCATCACTACATAAATTAGAAGTGTTTAATAAGCATTAAGTTTTAGTCTTGGCCAGGCTTTTTGCCACATTTAATTTAATTCAAACACACATAAACATATCCTTACATATATTGACATGATATATATATATATATACATATATTTAACATGTATGAATCTTTTTTATTTTATAATATAAATATTTCTATTTTATTTATGTATTGTATGTCTATACAATGACACATGAAAATATGTGCACTGAAAATAGATGCATGTGTGTTTGTATAAATACATAGCTGTACATGCATATTAATGTATGCATTTATTTGTGTATGTATTTATGTATATATGTGCATAAGTATGTATACTCACACATATATAGCACCTACTATGCACAAGTATACAAAGAACTATATTAGCTATTAAGCATGCAAAAAAAAGTCCTGTCCTTAAAGAGCTCACATTCCACAAGAATGATATAATATCTATAATAAGTAAATATAAAATAATATAATAAGGAAGAAAAGACTTAACATTAGAAAATTAAAAAAATTTTGAGTATAAGGTGGTACTAGATGGAGCTTCTAAGGAAATTAGGGATTCTAAGATGTAAGTAGGAGAAAGGTAGGTAGGTCAGTCAATCAAAAAATATTTATTAATGCCTCCTATGTGTCAGGCAATAGGTTAAATGTTAGTATAAAATAGTTTAGCTCATAAAAAGACAATGGAATGTTGAAATCAAGTTAGATCTTGGAAGACAGTTCACCTCCCAAGTAGAAATATCAGGCTTGCCATCCCCCACAATATTTTTCCTCTCAGTTGGGATACTGTAATTTTCCCCATATACTTATGCTTTTGAATCCTCCTTTTTGTTAGAAACGTTCTCAAAATTCAAAAGATGAATTATTTTAGGATGTAGCCATCTTACTTATCCTTTCCTAATTATAGCCTGGGGAACAAATGGGAATATCTTTCCAAATTTTAATATGTGATTTAATATATATATATATATATATATATATATATATATATATATATATATATATATATATATATATATATATATATATATTTTTTTTTTTTTTTTTTTTTTTTTTTTGACTTGGCTGAAGCTGCAGTCTAGGTGGAAGTTCTAATGCTTTTAGGGAATCTCTACTGCCAGATTGGCAGTATTAATGGCCACAATAATGCTTCTTTCTTTCTTTCTCTCTTTTTCTCTTTCTATTCTTCCTTCCTCCCTCCCTCCCTCCCTCCCTCCCTCCCTCCCTCCCTCCCTCCTTCTCTTTCTTTCTTTCTTTCTTTCTTTCTTTCTTTCTTTCTTTCTTTCTTTCTTTCTTTCTTTCTTTCTTTCTTTCTTTCTTTCTTTCTTCCTTCCTTCCTTCCTTCCTTCCTTCCTTCCTTCCTTCCTTCCTTCCTTCCTTCCTTCCTTCCTTCCTTCCTTCCTTCCTTCCTTCCTTCCTTCCTTCCTTCCTTTCTTTCTTTCTTTCTTTCTCTTTTTCTTTTCCTTTCTTTTCTTTCCTTTCCTATCTTTTTTATTTTTTTTTTCTTTCTTTTCAGTCTATAGTAGGCTAGGATAAGCCAGGTCTAACTGAAATAAGCTCTCAGCTTTGTTTACCATCATGGAGAGTAATAACATACATAGAAAAGTAGTGGTAATAGACAGTCAGAAGGAAGTTATAGGAACAAAAACCTGGACATTAAACTGAAATGGGAAGGAAGTTTCCTTTAGTATAAGTTGCGGTCCCTTTAAGAAACTGCATTCCTTTTGATCTGTGATCTCTTACAGACTCTCAGCTCCTCCCGAGGAAGGCATATCTCCGCCCCCTCCCATAAGTTATCTTTCCAGGACACAAGAACCTTTGATTCAATCAGAAATCTTGGGCAGAAAGCATACCTTTTGAAGTGTTGTTAATTCCAATAGAGATCCAGAAGCTAAGCCTGGGAACCTCTCCTTCTGAAGTCCCCACCAAGAATCCTGGTCTGATCTGCTTGGGCTGTCCCAGCCCCTACTAAGATACCCAATATAACAGCTTCCTCAACTTAGGTCTTTGCAGATGGCCTATGCATTTTCCAGGACCATAGTGCCTGCTTAGAAAGCATTCTCTCAGCACCAAAACTTCATTTACTAATAGATCTACCACTATAGAAGTCATTCTCTTAGCAAACTGATTTCTATCCAACAATAAACTTTCATTTTGCAACTAACAATTTGGGAATGAGTGAATTATTTCACTCCTAAACGTGTGGCCGATTTAAAGGGGATTCTTAACAACTCTCTTATTGCTATTAACCTCTTGACCACAGGAATTAAGACCATTTAAACCTCATCAATAGCTGTAGTACCTATCTTACATGACTGTTAGGAAGGGCTCAGATGAGATAATATATGCAAAGTTATTTGGAAACTTTAAGGTCTACATAAATTTCAACTGTTATTATTTAAAGACATTACACTTCTAACATTCCACAATTCTGTGAGGTTAGAGACATGGTTTCTCACAGGACACCATGTTTTGTTTTGTTTTTTTGTTTTGTTTTGTTTTTAAATATCAATTTATTTTTTTTAAATGAGTAGTCCAAAGATTTCCAGAAAGCCTTGCTTGTATGATGTATAATCCTTGATCCTTAAAGTCATCTAGAACATCAACATTTTTTTCTTATTCCCAAGAATTTCCCATGTGGGATTTGGTGGGAACACATATTTTTGGGTTGAGTAGGAACTCTGGTTGGGTCTCAATTAGTAAGACTCTCAATAAACAAAAGTCAATGTTATCTTGGGCTGTACCAAGAGTCATAGCATCCAGGATAAAGAAGTGACAGATCAAGGTCCTGTGCCCAAGCCAGACCACATTTTGGGTATTGTATTCAGTTCCAAGTCTCACTTTTTAAAAATGAATTATTAAACTGGAGAAAAGCCCAAGAAAAGCCACCAGAAATAACAAAAGACTTTAAGTATCTGCCTTAGGGGGACTGTTTGAAGGAAATGAAGATCTTTAACCCAGAGAAGATTTGAAAGTGTTGAGGGGCTTGGTACTTAACTTAAATATTTGGAAAACTTTTATATGGAAGGATTATTCTTATTATGTTTAACCCCATGGGCAGAATCAGAAGGTAAAAGTTGAAAGGACACAAATTTAGGCTTGACCTTGCAAAATTTTCCTAAAAACTAGAGCCTTCCATATTATGGAATAGGTTGGTCCAAAAGGTGGAGGATTGCTTCTCTTTGAAGAGCTTCAAGGAGAGGCTGGACTGTGGAGGTGTGGTAAGTGTTCTTTTTTTCAGGTTATGAACTGAACTGCCTTCTCAGGATTCTTATATCTCTAGAATTATATAACTCACTGATAGATTTTCAGAGCTTCTAATATCTGAGTGATGACCTGGGTGCAGGGCTAGAGGAGATGATAAGTGAGTCCAGCATTTTATCAGTGTGGGTACTCATAATCTATTCTGCCTTTTTACCCAGACAATAGATCTATAACTGGGTTCTGATACTATGCCTGCCAATCAATAAGCATTTATAATGTATCTACTATCAAGACTTGTTCCAAGTATTAGAATACAAATACAACTATAAAACAGTCCCTGCTCTACAAGTGTTCATATTCTACTCATATAAAAAAAAATGTGGAGGAACTATGGTTAATGGGGAATTTTTGTTGTCCATAGTTCAGGAAACTAAAATTGGAAACAAAACAACAGTAGGTATTTTACCCCTTTCCTTTTATCCTGAAAGTAGTTTATTTAGGCAAAATAAGATGTTAGGATTATAGTCAGCAACTTAAATGTCTTTTCCATAAATTGGTTACTCCTCTCCAACTGGCAGAATAAATTTAGGAATGATTTTGTAAATGTACTTATTATAAGTATTTGAATCTCTCCAGCATGTAAAACAGAAAATCATTCATTCCAGAATACTGGTGTTATTCTCAAGTAACTGGATGAACATTCACTGTGATTGCTTGTTATTCTACAATCTGTGTGGGAGATGTTAAGGTTTGGTATTTCAGTCTTCCAGTGGATCCAGGATTTCATCTGTATGGCAACTTTCTCCATTCATAGAGATTACAATCCATCTTGCCTTTTCATCAAGAAGAGATGATCTTTCTAGAAGCCTGCATATAATTTTCTTTCTGTCTCTGTCTCTCTCTATGTGTCTCTCTGTGTCTTCTCTATCTCTCTGCCTCTCTGTCTCTCATTCCTTGCCTCTCATACTTCATTAATGTTTATAAAAGACTTAGGTTGACCATTTTCTACCCCTACTTCCATTCTTGCTATATAATGGGAAGAAGATGTATCTCCTTTTCTCATATTTACTAAGTGGTTCCCAATATTTGTGTAAGTTACTATTTGAAATATGGTGATAATTACTCCTACCTATCATGTAAAAGCTGCTAAAACCATGTATTTCCTTATTTGTTTGTTGTAAGAAATAACTCGAAGTCTACCTTTTGCAAAACCTGTTTTTCTTATTGTTATTGACACAAACATTCAGTTAAAACCATTAGGTCCTAGGAGCATAAATTTGAACATAAAAGGGACCTCTGAGATAATCAGTAATCAAGTAGCTAGTCATAAGGAGAGGGGACATTAGGGCTAGCTCATTTAGTTCAATTCCCTTGTTTTATCAATCTGAAAACTAAGGCTCTATTTGATTAGCTGAATTGCCTGGAAGGGCCAGGTTCCCTGTATCCAGGTTCAGGGATTTTGTCACTATGACAAGCTGTCTAGTAAGAGTCATTTGTTCACAACCTCTGGTAGGTCCTATCAAGATGGGAAATTTTCTGGTACAGAAAAGATAGTAGAATGAGTTCATCATAAGGACTTTCCTAAATTCAGAGAATCTAACCAACACAATGCTAGCTACCAAGTGGTTAATGTTTTGTTTTTTTGTTTGTTTTTATTTTTAATCATAGCAACTCAAGAGGTATGCTGCTGACGTGGGGAGTGATCATCCTGTATAGCGTGCATGGTATTCTATACTTTTCACCTTCCAAATTTATCCCTTGCACAAAAAGTAGGATCCCCATTCCTTTTTTTTTTTTAGGCTGGCTTCCTCATCCTAACCTGCCTTCAAATAGGCATAGATGGCTTCCTAGAGAACTGCCAATGCATGATTACACTTAATCTATCTCAGAGTCTTGAAGGTAACTCATCACTATAACTCTTGAATCTACTCTACTGGATATCTTTTTATACAATGTTAGTTATTCACACTCGTGATGCTGTTAGATTTAAACATAAGCACATATCTATCAGAAAAGTGAAATCAATAATAAGTGATATACTACAAATACTCAGTATAATTAAATGAAGCAATAATCATTGTGTCATAGTCCATATATAAACCTAGTTTTATGCATTCAATATCTATGAAAGAGATTTGGCACATACTTAGAGAACTTGGTATACATGAATGAGGAAAACCATATGTTCTAGGTAAGTTAGATTCTGAACTGAAGGCTTTGATAACATTGTTCCATTCAGGAACATCTATGTCACATGAAATCTCTTTTCTGCTAACTACTTTTCTCGTCATTCTTACTATTCTTCTGTTGGGCAAATCCTCAAGAACTAATGAAGCAGGACAAGTGTTATTCTTAAAAAGGAATTTAGAAAATGTACTGTTGTATTGATTAGCCCATCCCTTTAAGTCAAACAACCAGAAAGCTTCTCAGCCTGTCAAATGAGATATACTCATAAAACACTTAGTATAGTGCTTGATACATAGTATGCTGGATATAAGTGCTTATTTCCTTTTCCTTCCCACACCTTTTATCAATGCAGAAAAAAAACTAGGCCTTTCACTGATAGAATTTGTGAAGTCCAGTCTGCTTTCAGCAAGCCATCTGACACCAAATCAGTTGTTTTTCTAACCAGACAATGCAGCAGAGAACAACAGGAATATTTTAGAAGTTTCACTTCTCTCACCCTCTAGGTAGCAACAAGGATCAATTCCACTGCCTTCTATTGAGATTGCTTTTTTCTCTAGGGAATCAGGAGCTAGCTACTGCAGCCTTGTTTTTGGATAATTTTTATTTTTTTTTTCCTTCTCAAAAATCAGCAAGATATAACTCCCCCCCACCCCTCACCTTGAAGATGAGTCTTTACGATCCAGCTCAACTGACCATTCCATCAGGTTGTTTATTATTTTCAGTGACTAACACCAGTATTCCTTGGAACTCTGAGACTCATCTTTCCATTTAAGACTAACACTTAAAACTGTCCATTTTCTGATAATATAAAACCAACATGCTTTGTTTAAACATGCAAGAGTCTTTAAACTATCATTTGATTTATAATTTTATGCTTTAACATCTTTTTTATTTTTTACTTTTTTATTTCACCTTTGCAAAACCTTGTGTTCCAATTTTTTCTCCCTCTCTCCTTTTCCTCTCTAAGATAGCAAACAATCCAATATAAGTTAACATGTTCAGTTCTTCTTAATATTTACATATTTGTCATGCTGCACAAGAAAAATCAGATCAAAAGGAAAAAAAATAAGCATGAGAAAGAAAAACAAGCTAGCAAACAAAAACAATTTTAAAAAGTGAAAATACTATGCTTTGATTGACATTTAGTCTCTATAGTTCTCTCTAGATATGGATGGCACTTTCTATCACAAGTCTATTGAAATTTCCTTAAATCAGCTCATTGTGAAAAAAGTGAACTTCATCACAGTTGATCATTATATAATCTTGTAGCAGTGAACAATGTTTTTTTGGTTCTGCTTACTTAGCATAAGTTCATGTAGACTTTCCAGACTGTTCTGATAACATCCTGCTCATCATTTCTTATAGAATAACAATATTCCATTACTTTCATATACCATTATTTATTCAGTCATTCCCCAAATGATGGCTAGATATCCATCATATTCCACTCAATTTCTCATTCCTTGTCACTACAAAAAGGTTTGCAACCATATATTTTAAATTCTTAAGTCAAAACAGTTACATGCAAATGGTACCTTTCCAATCTAGGGAGTTTATGTCCTTGTAGAGCTTACCTTCTGATGGAAGAAACAACATGCAAACAGCTCTACATATAAAAGCCATGTCAGCAAGCATTCATTAAGTCCTTATTACATGCCAGACACTATTCTAAGTGCTAGAGAAACAAAGAAAGGCAAGAGCAGTTCCTGTCTTAAAGAAGATTACATTTTCATGGGAAAGACAACATGTTGAGAACTATGTGCCGGCAAAATTATGTGTGGAGTAAATTGGAGATAATCTTAAAGAGAAGCTAATCATCTGAATGACATATAGTTCAACCTATTGGTGGTCCTCTGGATTCAGTATTTAGTTTCTTTGATGAAATTTCTAAGTTAATTGGAAGAGAATATATTTTAAGGGCCACATATAAAGATCATGAGGGACATGACCTAGATATTTACTTGGCTAAATTGAAAATTTATAAAATTTTTTAACATATTGAAGGAGACCTGGAAAGGCCTCTTGCAGAAGGTAAAGTTTTTGGTGGAACTTGAAGGAAGCCAGAGAGTCTAAGAAGCAGAGGTGAAGAAAGAGAATTCCTGACATTGAAGATAGCCAGTGAAAATATTCACAGGAATGGGCCCATTACTAGATCACGGAGTATATAAAGGAAAGTAAAATTTAAGAAGGCTGGAAAAGTAGAAAGAGGCTAAGTTGTAAAGGCCTTTAAAAGCTAAGCAGAGGATTTTTTATTTGATTTTGGAGATCATAGGGACTGCTAGAATTTACTGAATGGGAAGAGGAGTGACACCCTGGTTTTTAGAAATATGATTTTGGCAGTTGAATGAAGAATGGATTGGAATGGATGCAAGAGATTGGAAGTAGAGAGACCAACCAGGCTTTTGCTATAGTCCAGGAGAGCCAGCACCTGGAGCAGAGCTCTAAAGTGTACTGAGAGGACAGCAAAAAGGAAGGCATGATATGTAACAATATCTGTGTATTTATGGGCAATCTTTTTCATAGAAGACAGGAATAATGGTAAGTCAATTAAACAAAGTGATTTTGATCATAGTCCTTTGTGAATAAAATCTCATTTAAGAACCTTATACTTAAACTCAAATATGTATCCCTTTAGGATTGTTATATTTTAGTAAAGAAGTTTGGAGGACTTGGCTTCCCTAAAAATTCCCAATATATTAGTATCAATTCCTCAGGTTGATGGTAAATAACTGAACTACTTATGAAATGTTTTGAAAGGAGACTTCTCAATTTGAGAATCATCTGGCCTCAAAATTATTTTAGCCACATCAAGGCAGGAAAGCTAGTCAATTGAATTGACTTATATAGCTCATGCTGATTTTCTGGATTCAACATTTAGTTTCATGGACTGCATTTCTAAGATAATTCAAAGAGAATGTATTCTGATGGCCAATCCTCCAAATTGTTAGGTGCCTGAGCCAGATATTTCCTTGGCTAAATTGAAAGTTAGGAATTTAATTAACACCGAGAAGGAATCCACCCTTGTTCTACCTTAAATTACTGACCATCTGGGACAAAGACTGCCTTACAGCCAGAGGCAAAGAGTAAATGGCCAAGGGCCCTCTTTCATGAAATCTATTACCAAGACCCACTCAGCAGCATCTGTTATAAGGTGGACCCCTTGGCTTGCTTCCTCTGGATTTTGTGCCAAGAGAGCAGAAAAAGGTTAGCTCCCCTTGACATTTGGATGAGAGAATCTTCTTGCAAAGAAAATGTTTTAATTTCAAGCCAAGCTTGTAGCATAGGAGGAAAAGGATCATTATGGATTGTATGATTATCTCCAAGAGGCTGCTGCATTCTATGCAGGTGAGGGGTTCTTTCTAATAAATTGCATACTAGTATATATATATGTATACACATTTATGTATATTTATATTATATGCACAAATAGTTATATAATATATAAACATATTATTTATATATGTGGGTGACCATACCACTATCATTTTCCTTTATCACTTTTCCTAAGATGATCCTGATCTTAGGGAAAACATCAAGAAACAATTGAAATATATAGTGAGCATTAGGCTTTATATACAGTATCCACTTGGGGGGGTGACAATCATTGAATTTTATGACTCATATTTCCTTGAATGTTCTGTAATAGTTTGCCATATGTTTGGATAAACAGATATTCTATAAGATGAAAGCTCTATGATTTAGATAATGATTACAATAGTCATAACCACATTTATAAAACATTTTGAGATTTGTAAAATTCTTTCCTCATAATACCCTTTGAAAACATTTAGTATTTTTTTTATTGGTCCCCTCTGACATAAGGGAGAAACTGAGGATTGGAGAAATTAAGTGATACTTTCTGTCACTTACGTATAAAAGCTGAGATTGGAACCTAGATTTTTGGATTTATACAGTATAAGAACAGTGACAATTCCACTTGAAAGTAGGAACTGTATAACTTAATGGGACTCACTGCATGCAATGATTACTAATAATGCTTTTATTCTTTCTCCCTTTTACATGTCAGTGTCCTACATTCTCTGAGATCTTGGTATAGGCCTTTTAAAAAATTCTCTTTAGCTTCTTTCTCAGAGATTTATTTTTCTTCCTTTCCTCCCTCCCTTCTTTCTTTCCTCCCTCCCTCCCTCTTTCCCTCTCTTTCTTTCTTTCTTTCTTTCTTTCTTTCTTTCTTTCTTTCTTTCTTTCTTTCTTTCTTTCTTTCTTTCTTTCTTTCTTTCTCTCTTCCTCTCTTTCTTTCTTTCTCTCTCCTCTCTTTCTTTCTTTCTTTCTTTCTTTCTTTCTTTCTTTCTTTCTTTCTTTCTTTCTTTCTTTCTTTCTTTCTTTCTTCTTTCTTTCTTTCTTTCTTTCTTTCTTTCTTTCTTTCTCTCTCTCTTTCCTTCTCTCTTTCTCCCTTTATTCTCTCTTCCTTTCTCTCTTCCTTTCTGCCTTCCTTTTCTCTTTCTTTCTCTCTTCCTTCCTTTTCTCTTTCTTTCTCTCTTCCTTCCTTCCTTCCTTCCTTCCTTCCTTCCTTCCTTCCTTCCTTCCTTCCTTCCTTCCTCTCTTCCTTCCTCTCCTCTTCTCTTCTCTTCTCTTCTCTTCTCTTCTCTTCTCTTCTCTTCTCTTCTCTTCTCTTCTCTTCTTTCTCCTCTCTCTTCTCTTCTTTTTTTCCTTTTCTTTCTTTCTACATTTCATTTTCTTAATTGACTTGTCCAAAGACAAAACACAAATTATTCATAGAACCTGGACTCACAGTCTTACCACTATCTGTGTGACTTTGACCAAATCATTCAATCTCTCTTGTCCCTAGTTCCATTATATCAAACTTAATGATTTCTATGTTTGGGATCCTATGATATTGACTTTTAATCTAGTAGTCTTTCCACTGTACTAATCCAAAAGGTTAACCAAATAAGATTGTTACTAGTTTTATCCCAAACTAGACATACTGCTGACTATATCTGTGACTTTACTCCAGGTTGGCCCCTCTGGGCCTCTTCGGTCCTCTTCTTCTAAATTTTCATTCAAGGTACAGTATAGGTTCTATTTCCTGTATGGACTGTCGTGATTCCCTAAGCCAAAGTGTTTACTCCTCACGTAGTTCAGGAGTACTTTTTCTAGAGCCCACTTTTGTCTCCATTGCACCTTAGCATGTTTGGATTTATCTTTTTGTGTTATACCCTGTGGGAGACTGCTCAGTGGTAGTCAAGAACTGCCTTGTTTTTCTCTTTGACATATACAGTGTCTGTTACAGTTCTTTGAATGTAGTAGCTCTCGGCTAAACATTTATTTACTTGAATGATGACCATGATGAAAATTTAATGTAATGTGATCTCATGAGATGTTTCTTCTTTTGTTTTCTTTGAATACATTAAGAAAAAATGTGAGTGGTGAGTGATGAGTGATCAGAGATGTAAGGAATAATACAATACAGCTTAGCTAAATAACAACCATCCCAGTAATCTTTGGGTCCATTACAAAAAGGTCAAAAAGATAAAGAAAATTCTGCATATGTAATAATAGTACACAAATTCTTCAGTTTCAGTTTTCATAGTTTTACTATTTGGGCCAGTGTTGATTAATATTGCAGAAAGTGAGAAGACAAATTTTCTGTCAATTTTGTGGAAAAGCCAAAGGGTAATTAATTCTGGGTGTGGATCATCTGATTTGAAAAAAAAAAAATAAAAATGAAGGGAAAATCGTGAATAATTTTCAGCAGTGAGGCACCACAGGCAGGGAAGGATATTTGAAAATATTCAAAAATGTCATCATCAATTCATAACAGAGAAACATAGTAAAAAAGGTAAGACAAGTTTTTAAAAATGCACATGTTGTGAGTATCCAGAGGGAGGTTTTTAACCTTTTTTTTTTTTTAACCACTAAGGATGAAGTTTTTCTCCTGAGACTAGTTAGTGTTCTGCTGCAGTTTTTAGTTGTGCTTTTCAATCACACTACAATTTCGAGAGAAGCCAAATGACGACTAATGTCTTCAGGGGATAAGCAGTATTATCTCATTTATTACTTTATTTTTCCTGGTATAAAATATTATTTTATTGGGGGATTGGAAGAGGAAGGTAAGAATTAGTTTTCCTATAAATTTTCTATGCAGAAATCAACAAGTTCAAAAGGACACTGAGAGATTCACTGTTTTGAGAAACATACTGACATTCAAATATTAATATTTGAACACTAAATATCAATGTCTTGATGGCAAATATACTTAGGGAACTTAACACTTAACATCCCACTGGTGCTAGGATTTACTTCATATTCAAATAGTACTGAATTTAGGGTTTTATCATATGGTCTATCACAGGAAAATGAGAAGGACTAATAAGACTATTGCAGAGAACTAAGGTTATGTTCAAATGACTCTAACAGCTGTTTGAGAATTGAAAATTTCAGTCTGGCTACTCATTGTTTGGTCCCCACAACCAAACAATCAGTATAATTTCTTTTTTCAACTTAAAGTATGGCAGATGTTAAGACACAGAGGCCAGTGGTTAAGGGGGAAAATGGTCAAGGGAGATTATAGGAAAAAACTTTTATTTTTTCCAGTGGATAAATGTGGGAGAAATCATATGCATTTTTCTTATTAGCTTACAGAGTTTAAATGATTTACAGATGGTTGGCTGAGTGCTTGATGCTATACTTATATACCTGGATTTTTCTCTAACATATCTCAGTGACTGAATTCTCTCTTTTCCTTTCTGTCTCTCTCTGTCTCTCTCTATTGTCCCTCTCTCTCTCTCTCTCCCTTCCCTCTCTCTCTCTCTCTCTCTCTCTCTCTCTCTCTCTCTCTCTCTCTCTCTCTCTCTCTCTCTCTCTCTCTCTCTCTCTCTCTCTCTCTCTCTCTCTCTCCCCTCTTTCTCTCCTATCTCTCTCTCCCTCCCTGCCTGCTGCCTCCTGCCCTCCCTCCCTGTCTCTCCTTTCCTTCTCTCTCCCTGTCTGTCTGTCTGTCTCTTTTTCTCTCTCCACCTATCTAAATTTATTCTGATGGAAGGGAAAGAAACAAATAGTGTTGCTACATTAAACCTAACAGTGATTGGCATGTGACTTCCTATTATTGCTATGAAGTGTTTCTGGGTGGTAGTTGATAAAAGTCACTCATTATAGCAAGAGTTATAAATTGATGTACCAAAGTTAAACCATAAGCTTAAAAAAAAGTAGATCTGCTTTAAAAGCGTCATTACTTATACACAAATATAAATCAAAAGTCTAAGAAATTATTGTTCATATTGGATCCTACAACAGAGGGTTTCCTTAACTAGATCATCCTTGCTAGATTTAGCCTTTTGTTATTCTGGTTGGCATTTTGTATGTTTCATACTTGTATCTTAATTGGGATCCTCACTATCTTTTGTAGCTGCTGTCATTGTGCTTTGACCCTTATAGTCTGGAGTCATCTTCACCAGAAGGTTATAACAATGAGAAAGTCTGACTGCAGAACATAGGTCTCCGGGAAGGTTTTACTGGCTATTCTATAAAGTTAATTTATATGCATTTGGGCAGATGTTCTTCATTTAGTGTGTAATGTTGGCAGTATATAAGGCTTTTCAGGAGCAGAACTTCAAGAGTGCATTCATTAAAAAATGGTTTGCCTTTTCCATTTGAAGCTTCCCCATTTTTCTTTTTTGATAAAAAATACAGTGTACAAAATGCTCTATTACATCTTACATATAGTTTAACCTTCTTTTTTAATTTAATTCTATAAATTTAAAGGTCATAGTCTGAATTTATATGAGTTTCTAGATTTTTGACATTTAAAAATTAAGCTTGAAATAACCTGATTTTGCATTCTTTGTATTTCTCAGATAGCTTATTTAATTTTTTGGTGATAGTCTTTCAAAGTGACCCTCTTTAAATCCTGAGATAGTAGCTTAATAGTAGATAGTCCATTAATTAGAGATCTTACATTTGATTTGTGAAAGCTTTGGTTCTGCCAAAAAAAGTGGAGATTCCGAAAAGGGAAAAAAAGTATCATTTACTAGCTAAGAACCTTAACTGGGTATGACTATTGACAAATTCATTAATTAGGATTTTGTTTATACCACTATTAGAAAATATAATCTTATATAGGCTTAACTTCTGGTCTCTTTGGTTTAAAAATTTGGCAATACGAAGAATGATGAGCTTGAATTTCACAAATATACCTGTATTTTACCTTTTTTATAATGCCTAATAGTAGGCCTATTTCCTTCAGTTTTTAAGGTAGTAGTCATTCTTTATTTTCAGTGTATAAGCGCTTAAACTAATTAAATCTTATACTCATGCAGCATTTTATACTTTTCCAATGAACTTTTCATAGTTATTCATTTCATTTATCTTATCTTTCAAAAAGTTTGTGAGTTAACCAGCCTAGCTATTTATTATTCTAGATTTATAGATGAAAAATATTAATGTACACAATGTGCATTAATTTTCTAAAGATCCTACAGCTCTTTTTAAAATAACAGGTCCCTTGAAACAGAATTAATAATTGATTCTTTAAATTACACTGTGCTATGATTCATTTATACTTTCATGGATCTGTAGTTTCATAGATGTGGGCAGCTCTTTCACAGATGCAGCTTGTATTCCATCCCGACTTCTTCACACCTTGATTTTGGAAGACTTCCTTAATATATGTTAATATTTGGGGAATACCAAAAAAAATTGGAACATTATTCCTGGATCCCCCCCTTTTCTTTAATGGTAATAGGTCCTTATCATTGATATTCTTTATGCAACAGCTCCTCTGTACTTCACTGGTCTTATTTTTCAGCCTGTACCATATGCAAATCTCTATTGCCTTTTAAGTGACTCTCACTTTTAATTCCCTGGAGAGTAGTATTTTATGATTCATTTGCATGCAGAATAATGATACATTAAAATATATATTGTAGTTTCCTGAAAGAAATTCCACAAATTCTCTTCTAAATGCTCAATCCAGGATTTTGCCCATTTACCATCCTCAGTGCTTGTTCCAAGATATATGTAATGATTGACCATCTTGGAGGGAGGTGGCCCCTTGAGGGGAGGGGAGAAGGAGGTCAGTGGCAGAGAGAGGGAAGGAGAAGAGGATAGTACATCCAACTCCATATAATTTTCTGTATTTTAAGTTCATAACCTCTTGGGAAAGAAATGAATAACATTTTTTATCTTAACTGTTTTGGATTCATGGTTTATTATTGCATTGATCAGAATTCAAAAGTCTTTAATATGATTTTTTCTCTATAATATTGTTTTCATTGCACAAATTATTCTCCTGGTATTGCTCATTTTACTCTACATCAGTTCATTATGGTCTTCCCAATTCCTCTGAAATTGCTTATTTGCTCATTATTTATAACACAGTAGTATCCCATCATGTTTCTGTACCACAACTTGTTTAGCCAATCCCTAATGAGACACTCTGTTAGTTTCCAATTTTAGCTCATTACAAAAAAGAGCTACTATAAATAAACAAGCTAGCAAACAATTGAATAAATAAATTTACATATAGAGCTTTTTTTCCCTTTGATTTGTTTTGGTCTTGCAGTAGTATATTGGGGTCAGAGAGCCTACACAGATTGGTAACTTTCTGAGCATAGTTTTAAAATGATTTCTAGAATAGTTAACCAACAGTGTATCACTGAAATACTGGTTTTCCCACAGTCCATCCCCACTTCCCCTGCCAAGTTGTGGTTTTTTCAATCTTTGCTATCCTTGTAGATAGGAAGTGGAATCTGAAAGTTGTTTTAATTTACATTTTTCTAATTATTAAAGTTTGAGGTTTTTTTTAAAATATGATCATTGATAGTTTTGATTTCTTTGGAAAAACTCCTGTTACTACATGTTAAATATGTTATAGTATATCCTAGTACAATATATATGTGCAGAACCGAATTTTGTTGTTGTTGTTGTTGCAAAGGAAGAATTGTATTCGGAAGGTAAAAATAATCTGGAAAGAAAAACAAACAAAAAAAAAAAAACATATGGAACAAAAAGAATGCTCACAGTTTACACTCATTTCCCAGTGTTCCTTTTCTGGATGTAGCTGATTATGTCCATCACTGATCAATTGGAATTGGAGTACCTCTTCTCTATGTTGAAGATATCCACTTCCATCAGAATACATCCTCATACATTATCATTGTTGAAGTGTATAATGATCTCCTGGTTCTGCTCATTTCACTCAGCATCAGTTGATGTAAGTCTCTCTAAGCCTCTCTGTATTCCTCCTGTTGGTCATTTCTTACAGAACAATAATATTCCATAATATTTATATACCATAATTTACCCAACCATTCTCCAATTGATGGACATCCATTCATCTTCCAGTTTCTAGCCACTAAAAAAGGGCTGCCACAAACATTTTGGGACATAAAGGTCCCTTTCCCTTCTTTAGTATTTCTCTGGGATATAAGCCCAGTAGTAGCACTGCTGTGTCAAAGGGCATGCACATTTTGATAACTTTTTGGGCATAATTCCAGATTATTCTCCAGAATGGTTGGATTCTTTCACAACTCCACCAATAATACATCAGTGTCCCAGTTTTCCCATAGCCTTCCAACATTCATTGTTATTTGTTCCTGTCATCTTAGCCAATCTGACAGGTGTGTAATGAGATCTCAGAGTTGTCTTAATTTTCATTTCTCTGATCAATAGTGATTTGGAACACTCTTTCATATGAGTGGAAATAGTTTTAATTTCATCATCTGTTAGGATTACTAAGTGAGAACTCAGGTTGTCTGGATAGTGACAAGGTGAGAATTCAGGTTGGACAATTACAAGGTGAGAACTCAGGTTGACTTGATAGAAGGAGCAAGCTCATTGGCTGAAGTGGTTCTTCCCAGAAGCCTTTGCATTATCCCACGCCCATTCTCTGGGAGGATAAAAGAGAGGACACCCAGAGATAGAAGAAGACTCTGCATTGCATCAGGCTTGACGGGGCTCTCTGCAGGAAGGGAAGTCACTTCTAAGGACAAGAGTTAACAGCAACTGCCTGGAGACAACAGTTCGTTACAGGAAGAAGAATCTGTCAGAGAGATTTGAGTAGAAGACACAGCAGATCTCTTCCCAGAGAGTGATCCGGCAGCTTCTAGAGACGACAGCTCACTACAATTGGCACCCAACGTGGGGCAAGGACTTTTGCTTATCCTGACAAGAGGAGCTAGACCAGACCTTCGCAATTTGGTGCCCGAACAGGGACAGACACGGTCCTGATTCCTTCCAGTGGAAAAGCTTCCGATCTAGATCTCAGTCTCTCTGACCCAGAACCGTGAGTAACGAGGAAACTTTGTTAAAGATTAAGTGAGCGTGCTAATAGATAAATAAGGAACTTAACTTGTTAAGGGCTAAACCAGGAATCTCTTATAGCTGAAATGGGGCAGATGTTAGCTATATTCAATCCCTGGATCTCAGCCGACTCAACCCCAGCCCCAGAAGCAACCTCAGCTCCACCCCCATTCAGGAGTGGTACTATAGAGAGTATAATCAAGATAATTGAGGAGCAGAGTTTACTTGTAACCTGGGTACAGATTGCTAAACTCTTGACTGCATTAAGATGCACATCCCTTTGGTTCTTAGAGGAAGAAAAGATAGATGTAGATAAATGGAAGCTAGTGGGATATGAAATGAAAGAATTTCAAGCAAAAAATGGGCCTCGTTCAATTTCTGCAGAAGTATTTTATATCTACAACATAGTTCAATTAGCCTTAAACTATCAAGCAAGTTGTAGGAGAAGGAAAAGTTCTAAAAATGAACAGAGGAGGAAGTGTGAGGAAAAAAGGAAAGATCAAGATCTTTCCCTAGAGCAAGAGGATTTAAATGAGGAATTATGGTATGATTCTCTTGAAGAAGCTTCAACCCTGCCTAGAGAACAGATTATTGACAGGCCCACATCAACCCCACCTTCAGAGATGGAGGAAGAAAGAGGGGAAGAGGCAGAAACACAAACAGAATTGCCTGTGAAGCAGCCTAAGCCTATGACAAGATTAGAAAAAGCATTGGTTAAAGCTAAGAGAGAAGGACAGGATATAAGTGATTTTATACATGCATATCCTGTGATTGAAGATATTGACTCTGTAGGTAAAAAAAGGAGAAGATATGCACCTTTAGATTTGAATAAAATTAAGGATTTGAAAAAAGGTTGTACCCTTTATGGGGCTACATCAGCTTATGTTAAAATGTTACCAGATGGTTTGTCTTATGAAGTCCTAACCCCGAATGATTGGAAATCCATAGCAAGGACATGTCTGGAACCTGGAGAAAATTTATTATGGCTTGCGGAATTTCATGAATTATGTAAAATTCAAGTCAGATGCAATTTGGAAATAGGAGTTAACACACAATTCACTTTTGAGCACTTAGCTGGTGAAGGTCAGTATGGAGAGAATTCGGAACAGATTAATTATACCATGACAATATATGAACTAATTGCTAAGGCTGCAATAAAAGCTTGGGGTGTCCTCCCTGGACAGAAAGATCACGGAGAGGCTTTCACTAAAATACAGCAAGGTCCCAATGAACCTTTTGCAGATTTTGTGGGACGTTTGCAAACTGCTGTCAAAAGAACTATTGGAGAAAATTCAGCTACAGAAATAATGACCAGACATCTGGCTAAGGAAAATGCCAATGAGATTTGCAAAAGAATTATATGGGGATTAGACAAAGATGCTCCTTTAGAGGAGATCATAAGACGCTGTGCTACAGTGGGAACAAATGCTTTTTACACCCGGACAATGATGAATGTGGAAAGGCAGGGTCCCTTCTGGCAAGGGACTTCTAGAGAAACTCAGCGATGTTTTCAATGTGGAAAAATTGGACATCTAAGAGCTCAGTGTAGGTATGGAGATACAGTGAGAAGACAGGGTGAAAGAAGACCTAAAACCCCATGTCCAAAATGCAACAGAGGACTCCATTGGGCATCAGAGTGTAGAATAATTCAGGGAAATGGGATGAGGGGCCCAGGTCCAGGGCCCCAGGCAAAAAAGACGTGGGGCATGATGGCAGCTGATGTTACACCCAAAGAGCCTTTAGAAGGTCAGGACTCTGATTTGATCAACCAGCAGAAAAGCAATCACATGGCAGAAAGGGATTATCTGATAAGTGAGCCAAAAGGCAATCAGATTGCAAAAATGGATTACACTTGGGGAGAATACAGGCCTTTTAAACCAACAGGGCTGTGTCCAGTGCAAACAACTCCAATGTAATTGCCAGATGATGAGAAGAGATTTAGAAAGTGGTAAATAGAAGGTAATTAGATAGGTTAACTGCCTGGGAGAGAGGGTTTGCTTGTATTTCTTCAGCAGGAGAAGGAATCAGATGGGTGCCAACGAGTCGTATTCGCCTTGTCCATCAGAGAGAGACAGAAAAAGAGAAAGACCTCAAAAGAAAGGAGAAAATCTAAGGAACATCTTACACTGAAAGAGCATGGATAATAAGAAGACTGTTAAAGAACTTTAAAAACCAGCAGGAATCATTGGACTTCCTCACACAAGATGAGACTAATGGACAATGGACTTATGGACATTTATAAATTTTCAATTTATGATTATTTGATTATGTTATTTGTCATATACTTCTAGCATGTATTATGTTACTATGTTACTATGTGCTTATGTAATTTATGTAATTATGTGTAATACTTCCCATATTGATGGATTTATGTTTCAAGATCATGACTGTCCTATGTTCTAAATCAAAAGAAAGGGGGAGATGTTAGGATTACTAAGTGAGAACTCAGGTTGTCTGGATAGTGACAAGGTGAGAATTCAGGTTGGACAATTACAAGATGAGAACTCAGGTTGACTTGATAGAAGGAGCAAGCTCATTGGCTGAAGTGGTTCTTCCCAGAAGCCCTTGCATTATCCCACGCCCATTCTCTGGGAGGATAAAAGAGAGGACACCCAGAGATAGAAGAAGACTCTGCATTGCATCAGGCTTGACGGGGCTCTCTGCAGGAAGGGAAGTCACTTCTCTGGACAAGAGTTAACAGCAACTCACTGGAGACAACGGTTCGTTACAGGAAGAAGAATCTGTCGGAGAGATTTGAGTAGAAGACACAGCAGATCTCTTCCCAGAGAGTGATCCGGCAGCTTCTAGAGACGACAGCTCGCTACAATCATCTGAAAATTGTCTGTTCATATCCTTTGACCATTTATCAATTGGAGAATGGCTTGATTTCTTATAAATTAAAGTCAATTCTCTGTATATTTTGGAGATGAGGCCTTTATCAGAACCTTTACCTATAAAAATGTTTTCCCAATTTGTTACTTCCCTTCTAATCTTGTTTGCATTAGTCTTGTTGGTGCAGAAACTTTTTAATTTGGTGTAATCAAAATTTTCTATTTTGTGATCAATAATGGTCTCTAGTTCTCCTTTGGTCACAAATTCCTTCCTCCTCCACAAGTCTGAGAGGTAAACTATCCCATGTTCCTCCAATTTATTTATGATCTCATTCTTTATGCCTAAATCTTGGACCCATTTTCACCTTATCTTAGTATGTGGTGTTAAATGTGGGTCCATGCCTAGTTTCTTCCATACTAATTTCCAGTTTTCCCGGAAGTTTTTGTCAAAGAATGAATTCTTATCCCAAAAGTTGGGATCTTTGGGTTTGTCAAACACTAGATTGCTATTTTTATTCACTATCTTGCCCTGTGAACCTAACCTATGCCACTGATCAACTAGTCTATTAGCGAATACCAAATGGTTTTGGTGACTGTTGCTTTATAATATAGTTCTAGATCACCTTCATTTAATTTTTTTTCATTACTTCCCTTGAAATTCTCGACCTTTTGTTATTCCATATGAATTCTGTTGTTATTTTTTCTAGGTCATTTCTTGGGAGTCTGATTGGTATAGCACTAAATAAATAGATTAGTTTAGGTAGTATTGTCATCTTAATTATATTCACTTGGCCTATCCAAGAGCACTGAATTATTTAAATCTGACTTCATTTTTGTGGCAAGTGTTTCATAATTTTGCTCATATAATTCCTGACTTTCCTTCGGTAGATATATTCCCAAATATTTTATACTATCAACAGTTATTTTGAATGGAATTTCTCTTTGCATCTCTTGCTGTTGGATTGTGTTGGTAATGTATAAAAATGCTGAGGATTTATGTGGATTTATTTTGTATCCTGCAACTTTGCTAAAATTCTGAATTCTTTCTAATAGCTTTTTAGCAGAGTCTTTGGGGTTCTCTAAGTATACCATCATGTCATCTGCAAAGAGTGATAGTTTGATTTCCTCATTTCCTACTCTAATTCCTTGAATCTCTTTCTTGGCTCTTACCGAGGCTAGCATTTCTAGTACTGTATTGAGTAGTAATGGTGATAGTGGACCACCTTGTTTCACTCCTGATCTTACAGGGTAAAGTTCCAGTTTATCGCCATTACATATGATGTATACTGACGGTTTTAAATATATGCTCGTTATTATTTTAAGGAATAGTCCATTTATTCCTATACTCTCAAGCCTTTTTAGTAGGAATGGATGTTGGATTTTATCAAATGCTTTTTATGCATCTATTGAGATGATCATATGGTTTTTATTAATTTGATTATTAATATGGTCAATTATACTAATAGTTTTCCTAATATTAAAGCAGCCCTGCATTCCTGGTATAAATCCTACTTGATCATAGTGTATAATCCTGGGGATGATTTTCTGAAGTCTTTTTGCTAATATCTTATTTAAGATGGAATACTAAGGATTAGGTCAGATAGAGACATTTCAGAGTTTCTAATTAAGGCAGTTAAAAAATAAAGGTAATGAAAAGATTCAGTATCTTATCTCATTGTGTAGGAGAGATGGAATAAAGAAGGAAGTCATTGAATTTAAGGAAGCTTAGGAATATAGTCGTTACAAAATTTGAAAATTTTGAGTTTTAAATTTTTCTCTCACCTTTCCTCCCAAAACCTTCCCCAAGAAGGCAAGCAATCTAATATAGGTTATATATGTGCAATCATCCAAATATTTTTCCACAGTAGACATATTGTGAAAGAAACAGAACAAAAAGGAAAAGTCACAAAAACATGCGAAAAATAGTATATATTGATGTGTATTTAGACTCCACAATTCTTTCTCTGGATGTGAATAGCATTTTCAATCATGAATATTCTGGAAATGTCTCATACTGTGAGAAGAGATAGTCAACCATAGCTGATCATTGCACAATATTGCTATTATTGTGTACTTTGCTCTCCTAGTTTTGCTCACTTAGCTCATTATCAGTTCATGTAATACTTTCCAGGCTTTTCTGAAATCTGGCTGCTCATCATTTCTTATAGCATTACATTCACATACCACAACTTATTCAGCAATTCTCCATTTAGTGGGTGTTTCCTCAATTTCCAATTCTTTGCCGCCATAAAAAGAACTGCTATAAATATGTTTGGACATATAAGTCTTTTTTATTTTTTCGTGATCTTTTTGTACCTAATAGTGGCATTGCTTGATCAAATGCTATGCACATTTTAAATATTTAGCATATTTTTCCTAGTTATGTGTAAAAACAATTGTTACCATTTTTGTTTAAAACTTTGAGTTCCAGATTCTATCCCTTCCTTACTCCCCAGCCCACCTCTTTGATAAGACACATGTGAAGTAATGCAAAACATTTCCATAAAAATCATGTTGTAAAACAAAACCTATACCCCCCTCAAAAAAAACAAGAAAAATAAAGTAAAAATATGTGCTTCAATATGCATTCCGACATAATGAATTTTTTCATGTATAAATATAAATTTTCATCATAAATTCTTCAAAGTTGACTTGGATCATTATATTGCTAAGAATAACCAAATCATTAATAGTTGATCATTATACAATATTCTTTTACTTTGTACTTAGTACATTTCATTTTGCCTGAGCTCATGGAACTTTTTCCAGGTTTTTCTGAGACATATCCTGCTCATCATTTCCCATAATACAATAGTATCTCATCAAAATCACAATACCACAATTTGTTCAGCCATTCTCTAGTTGCTAGGCTTCCTTTCAATTTCCAATTCTTTGTCCCAAGAAGAAAGCTGCTATAAAATTTTTACATAGACCCTTTCTTTTTTTTTTTTTTTTTTTAATCTCTTTTGAGATGCATACTTACTAGGGACATTGCTAAATCAAAGTGTATGCACATTTTTATAGCCCTCTAGGCATAATACTAAATTGCTCTACAGAATGATTGAATCAGTTCACAAGTCTACCAACAGTGCATTAATATCTAATTTTCCCCACATTCCCTCCAACATTTATTATTTTCCTTTTATTAGCCAATCTCATAGGAACAAGGTAGTATCTCAGAATTACTTTAATTTGCATTTCTTCAATAAACAGTGATGTAAAGTATGTTTTCACATAAGTATAAAGAGCCTTGATTACTTCATCTGAAAGTAGTATTTTTTGTATTTCCTTTTGCATCACTCTCATTTCCCTTCCCATGTTTTCCTTCTGTCTTTCTAACTTGATTTTCAAAATCCCTTTTGAGCTCTTTCTTGCAGGTTTTGGGTGTAGGAGCTTTGATTTTGCTGTTTTTTGATTGTATGTTTTGATCTTCTTTGTCATCAGAGTAACTTTCTATGGTTAGAATCTTTTCCTGTTTTTTTTTTTCCTCATTTTCCAACCTTTTATTTGACTTTTAACTTTTTGTTAAAGTAGGGCTCTATTTCCAGGGTGTAGGGCACAGTGTTCCATGCATCAGGGTTTTGTGTAGCTGTTTTTAATTTTCAGTTTTTCCAAGGTGGTATGATCCAAGAACAGTTGTTTTTTACTTGCTTGGCCTGTCCTCTGTGAGTGACCATGAGCAAATTTTTCTGTCTTGGAGCTGCTCCACTGTGTGCACAAGCTCTTGTGTGCTAGTGCTCCTTCTCACTCTAGGACTGGAACTCAGGACTGTGTCCTGGATCTGAGTATGGACAAAGCTGTAATCCAACCTCAGTGCCAGCAAAAAGACCCCTGTAATCTCTTTCTAACCAGCTGTTCAACCCCTTTACCATTTGTGGACAGAAAGCTCCAGAAAACACAGCTGTTGTTACTAATTCAGGGGCTCCCAAGACTCTCTCCTGGTATCCTGGGGCTGTGCTGGCACTACCTGCACTGAATTATGTTCTCCTCTCACCTTATTGTGACAAAACTTTCCTGCTAAAATTCTAAGTTATCTTTTTGTGTCTGGACTGAGAGCTCTGGAATTTGCCACTGATTCAGTTACAAAGGCTTTCTCCTGATTGAGGGATAGTTTGCTCTGACTTGGTGTGCAGTGCCACAGCCTTTCTCACCCTGGTGCACTGGACCTTTTCTGTTGGCCTTCTAAGCTGTCTTTGGCTAAAAATTATTCAGATTTCTGAAGATTCTTGGAGTTCTTTTTCTTCATGTTATGATCAATGTACAAATTGCTCTGGTTTTGTTAATTATCCTCTGCATCAATTCATACAAACCTTCTCAAATTTCTCCAAATTCTTCAAATTTCTCATTTCTTATGGGGATCTATCAAAACTTTTTGGACCTTTCACAAGTTTTAATTGCACCAAATCCATCTAATCTAAAATATTTTAAACATCCAATTCCTTTCCTGCATTTAAAATTCCATCTACCTTAAACTATGAACAAGGAGACTCTGTCTTTTTTGCATCTCTCTACATTTTTTATGTTTTATTATTCAGACAGTAACAGTGTGTCTCCTTTCAGAGTACAGAAAGAGCTCTTTTCTGAGTTAGGAGCAGTGGGGGAAGAAATGTAATAATTTGCCAGATGCCTTCTCTTCAACTAAAAGGAAAAGCAAGGTCAGTGAATAGTAGGAGTTCAAGTGTAGGATTAATTGATGCTCTTTCATCAAAAATAGAGGGGAGAGGATGGTATTGGAAGAAACTTTTTTTAAAAAAAATGTGATTAAAATACCAAATGCCTGAAATCAAATACAAATCTCAATCATGTGTTAATAAATATATAAATAAGTGTGTAACTAATACATATGTCAGATTTATCCATTCTGCTCTAGGGGCCTTCATGAATTTGGGAACTTAACAGTAAATTAGATGAGTGAATTATTGAATTCATTCTGTCCATGTTCAGATCCAGAACACAGTCCTGGGTCACAGTCCCAGAGTGAGAGGATAACTAGCACACCAGAGTTTGTACCCACAGTGGAACAGGAGCACTCCCCACAGCTCCAGGACAGAAAAAAGTACTTGTAATGACTCACAGATCTAAAGGAATGATCTGTAGACATGTATACTGAAAGCAGAATTACAAATTAGAGATTCCCATGGACTGATATTTCCAAGGACAAAGAGCTTTGTTAAATGGGTTACTGGAACAGTAGTAAATTTTATTTTTCTCTTTTTCTAGCTCCTTTTTAGAAATTATTAAGCTTATGGAAAAATGAAATCTATAAATTTGTAGTACTAGTCTCCTAATTTTAATAATAATCCTAATTTAACTCATGGCCTTCTGCTACTCTCCATGAAAGACAACAATAAAATATAAACTTGATGAATAAAAGCATTTTGAAAATTAAAACAAATTAAAGTTAATAGAAACTGAGTATTTATTTTAGATTTTTTAAATGGCTTACATATCTAGTCCTTTGTAGTTTGTAAAGTCTGTCTTTTTTAAAGGAAATTTTATTAATGCTTTTGTCCTTATGTGATAGTCATTGCTCTGAATATTACCATCCTAGATTTAAACCTCATTTAAAAAGATGCCTTCTTACCCCTCCAAAAAAAAACCCAAAACATTAAAGCAAAAACATCTGAGAGTGAAGTATCTGTTAGTGTACAAAGTATCTTATCCTAGTGATACTATACATTTTTTGCTCCAAGGAAGACAGATATTGCATCATTGACTCTTTAGCATCATTATTGATTATTCAGTATACTCAACTGAGTTTACTTTTAGTGATCTTTGTCCTTTATATTGTTGTTGTATTACTTATAATTCTTTTTGTTTCCTTCTGCTTCAGTTCATAAAAAATATTCTTATGTCCCTCTAACATAAAAATTATTTGTAGTCATGATTTATTCCTATGCAATAATATGCCAAGACAGTTTTATTTTTCCCCCCAATCATTTTTGTATTGATGGATACTTAATTTGTTTTTTGTGCTTTGCTACCATATTCAAAGACATGAATATTTTGCTATATGTTGGACCTTTTGTTTTGTGTTTGACTTTATTAAGGAAAAAGATCAAGTAGTAAGGGAGTATGCATATTAGACTTTCCCCAAAGGTTAAAAAACAAAATAAAAAAATTGGATACCTATATAACAAATATCAACTTCACCTCCCCTTGTAGTTCTTTTAGTATCAGAACCATTTGATGAATTTCAAGAAATATCATGGAGATTTTTTAAAGTTCAGATCTCCTGAATTTTCATGTTGTGACCGTAGGCCTTCAGCTGCAGGTCAGTTCTCTCCTCTAAGAAGCACACTTGTGCAAATCTCCTTTCCCTGAGAGGCTAGTGCTCAACTAAAACTTAGAAACTTTTTTATAAGAGCTTCAGGCCTTGTGAAGCTTTAGGACTTGTGAACTCTTCAACTTAGATTTAAACTAATATATTATTTTATCAACAAGTTTAAAGGCTAGAAAAATCCATTCCTAAGGTCATTCCTACATCTGACCTGATTTATAAAAGGAAACAGAAAGACAAAAAAAAGGAGTTAAGAACTGGAATTCCAGAAAGTCCAATTTCAGGCAACTTTAGGCTAACAAAGTTGTTTTATGCTTGAGGGGTAAGGAAAAGCTTTTTGCTAGAGAAAAGAAAAGGGGTCAAATCCTACTACAGCCCATACTTACAGAATGCAGTGGAAAAGGTTTTTATTGTGATAAGAATATGTACTCTCTGACTGTCTCCAAGACAGTTGTAGTCTTTGGAAACTAATTAGAAGAATTCCCTGAGTCTTCTCAGTGAAGGGTTAGGGCCTAGTATTAGCATCTTTGTGAGAATCTTCATTAGTCATATACCTCTTATACTGGACTTGCCTTCTCTGCTCAGAGTTTTAATCTCTTCTTCTCCCCTACTCCCCAGTAGTTTTAATCTTTTCCCCTGAGCTTTGGTGTATTTCTCATTTACAGAGCTCAACTTGCTTTGAAATATAAAAATCCTTTTGAGTCAATATCTTGGGGAAAACAGTAAAAGCAAAGTCCCCAAAATCAAATCTGCTGAAAATTGGGCCCTACTCAGTGTGTAGGAATGGAAGTGGGGTAGATGCAGTGCCAGAAGTCAATGGCTTCTGAGGAATTGTTCTGCTCATTTCACTTAACATCAGTTTATGTAAGTCTCTCCACGTCTCTCTCATCTTCTGTCATCCTGCTGGTCATTTCTTACAGAACAGTAATATTCCATAACATTTATGTACTATAACTTAGTTAGCCATTCTCCAACTGATGGGCATCCATTCAGTTTTCAGTTTCTTGCCACTACGAAAAGGGCTGCCAATCCAAATTGCTCTTCAGAATGATTGGATCACTTCACAACTCCACCAACAATGTATTAGTGTCTCAGTTTTCCTATATCCCCTCCAACATTCATCATTATCTTTTCCTGTCATCTTAGCCAATCTGAGAGGTTTGTAGTGATATCTCAGAGTTGCCTTAATTTACATTTCTCTGAACAATAGTGATTAAGAACTCTTTCATATGACTAAAATTGTTTTAATATCTTCATCTGACAATTGTTAATATCCTTTGACCATTTGTCAATTAAAGGATGGCTTGAATTCTTATAAATTTGAGTCAATCCCCTATATATTTTGGAAATGAGGCCTTTATCAGAACCTTTGAATGTAAAAATGTTTTCCCAGTTTATTACTTTCCTTTTACTCTTGCTTGCATTAGTTTTGTTTGTGTGAAAGCTTTTTAACTTAATATAATCAGAGTTATTTATTTTGTGTTCAATAATGAATTCCAGTTCTTCTTTGGTCACAAATTCCTTCCTTCTCCATAGATCTGAGAGGTAATCTAACCTATGTTCTTCTAATTTGCTTATAATATCACTCTTTCTGTCCATATATTCTTGGTATGTGATGTTAGGTATGGGACAATGCCCAGTTTCTAACATATTAGTGTCCAATTTCCCCAGCACTTTTTGTCCAATAATGAGTTTTTTTATCCCAAAATCTGTGGTCTTTAGGTTTGTCAAACACTAAATTACTATAGTCATTGACTATTTTGTCCTAAAAAGAATGGATTTGAGTTAGGCTTTGAAGGATTAGAATAATTTGGATAGGTGGGAGGGGAACATCAGGAAAATTTCAGAGATAGAGAAACTTTTTATGGATTGTATTAAAAAAGGAATTTGAAGAGTCTGTGCTTGATATACTAGGTATTACTGAATCACTGAGGCTTCTTGACTTTGAGAGTAATATGATTTTAGATTATAGAAAGAGTTGTGGTTATTTTTTAATATTTATCTGATAGTGATATATATGATGGATTCAAAGAGGCAGATTCACTGAGCAATGAATGAAAGACCTGAGAAGCAGCAGCAAAGGTACCTGGTGTGGGTGCATATTTACATGACTAAGCAATGAATGAAAGACCTGAGAAGCAGCAGCAAAGGTACCTGGTGTGGGTGCATATTTACATGATTTAATTTCATTCTCTGGTGGGACACTTTAAAGGGCTGAAACTCTTGAGTTTATGCATTGAGGTCAGAACAATGGAACACTTAATGCTAAGTAGCAATAGGACAATATTAGATATGCTTGGAAAATGGCCCTTCCTACTATTCTGTGCTGGCCCAATTGTTTGGTGTATACAGAGAATTGTGGGAGGGACTAGGGGGTGGAGTAAGACTAGGCAGAGTCATTTTTGGGTGGGAGACAAAGAGGTGAGGTCGAAGAGATCCTGCATCTATCCTCTTTACTTCTTCCACTAAAGACCAAGGACTTTTGCTTATCCTGACTCTGGCTAATTCTAAGGTATCCAAGGTGCTAAAGTGGTCATCACAGGACACTGTGGAATGAAAGACAGAAAAAAGATTTCAAGCTATGGGGTAGATGCAGTGTCAGACAATGCTATAACATATAAATGTTGCTCATGAGATAGATGCTGAGCATGGAGTCAAGAATACCTGAGTTCAAATTTATCCTCAGATACCAACCAACTGTGTAACCAAGGACAAATGACTTAAACTCAAACAATCATTTAAGTAAAAAGCATTTATTAAGCACCTACTATATACCAGGATACAAAAAGAGGCAAACAATATCTCCCTTCACGAAGTTTACAGTCAGGTACCTCAAATGGAAAAAGAGAATAATTATAGTACTTACTTCCCAAGGTTGTTATGAAGATAAAACAAGATATTTTTTCTTTAAAGCATTAAACACAGTGCTTAGTATGTAGTAAATGCTATATAAATGCTGAACATTATTAGCAATTAGTAATTTATATTGAATTAAAATAATAAATAATTGCTTATGTTTAGACCATCCCCGTGTAATTTTTAAAATGCTTATACTACAGCAGTGACTGCCAAAAGGTTACTTTGTAGAATCAAAGTAAGAACAACATTCATTTGAAGGAACACAATGAAAATAATTTCAAGGGTAATATTTTTAAAAGCAGCAATGAAGATATCAGAGTATTAAGTCACTATTTCAAATGTTGTTATAAGGTAATAATCTTCAAAGTCATTTCATCCTGGTTAAAAATATAAAAAGGAATAACTAGAGTTAATTGGATCTATGACTTTTTGTGTCTATAATAGTAAAGAAAATTCTTAGTTAATGTAAAAGAGTAAGTTGATGATAAAGGTGTAAAGTAGCCAATTTTGATTACATTCTAGCACTGGGCATACATCCCAAAGAATTCAATGGCAGAAAGACAGCTCCTATGTACAAGCAGACTTTGTGGTAGCAAAACAAAAATCTAGAAAATAAAATCATTGCTCATCTATTATTAAGGGTAATAGTTGAACAATTTGGGGCATATGGATATAATGGGATATTATTTCAATATAAGCAAGAATAAATATGTTGAATTCAGAGAAGTGGAAAGGCAACACAGAATGATACACATAAAGAAAATAGTATCAAGAAAAAAATATATACAATGACTACAATAGTATAAATGATAACAGTTTTAAAAGCAATGAAATTCTTATGAATTTATCTATCTATCTGTCTGTCTATCTATCTATCTACCCTCTCTCTGTCTTTGGCTTTGTGTGTTATGTGTGCATAGACAAAATATTTATGCACACATACACATAGATTTATATATGCATACATTCATATATATATAGAATATACATATATGCAGAAAAATAAAAACGGATGCAAAATTACTTAGGAAGAGAATGCACAAGATATTGTGGAGATCAGAAAAGGCTACATGTTGAAGATGGTGTTTGACCAGTAGTATGTGATATGATGGAGTTGCTCTGTTCAGTAGTTTTACTTTTTTGCTCTGGGATTTGGTAGAGAGATTATTCTGATATGAAAATAAAGGCAAACTGTAGGGAAAAAGTGTATACATATTTTGGGAATTTGATTGTCAGATTTTTCTAGAGCTATGCTATGGGATAGAAGGATCTTGATTATTTTTAACTTGGTAATGGAGAGTCAAACATCTTATGATCTGAAAGACTAGTTCCTATTAAAAATAATAACTTTGAAGATTTATACTAATTGTTTTTAAATACACTGCTACAACAATTGGTTCTTTTAAAGCCTAAAAAGCATTTAGTTTTAAGGAGTTTATTTTGGACAAACAGTTATGAGTTCAGTCACAACTGTTCCAAGTTCCCAGCTAGAAAAATTCCTAACATCTAGGCAAAGGTTGGGCACCCTGCCTAACTTTACATTTATATCTATGTCTAATTAACCCATGGCCTCTTTGTGGTTAAGGAAAATTCAGTTTACTGGAAATGTTTGGGTAATGAAACAGCAGAGTATATTATAGTGTCTGTGGATAGATATTCAGTGGGAGGGGAAGTTGGGAAAAGATGTGATTTTTCTTGGGACTTTCCTTAGCCTGGGTATTCTGTTCTAAGATGCTTGTTGTTCTGAGTTGAGACTGACTCAGACATGTCTCTAGAAGTTTAAGTACACTATGAGGCATTTGTAAGTCATCCAATAATTAAAATAAAGCATTTTCCTTATCCATAGAAGGGAAAGCATGTAAGTAAGGAGAATGGAGAAGGATACCTTGAGTTTATTCAACTGAATGGGCATATTGCCTGATTATTTATAATGAACCAACCGTCAAAACTTCAAGAGCACCCTATCCCTTTTCTTCAATGTTTTGTGCTCAAGTGATGAGGAAGTGATGTCTGTCAACAATCTGAAGCCTTAGTCTTGGTAGATATCTTGATTCATTAAGTAAAAACTAGCCTAACCTCCAAGAGGTGGTAGGGATTAAGATATTGTTCCTACCACATCTGTATTACTGAGGACGCTATTTAAGATGTCCCCTTTGAGCAACAGCCCAGTCCTCCCTTTGTTTCTCAAAAGTGTGCTGAATTGCTTTGCTTGCCTCAACCACTAGAATCTAGACTCAGAATCTTTCTTACTGGTTTTGAAATACTCTCCTCTTTTAAAGAAACTTCTGGCAAAATAGTGGAATTTCTTGAGTTCTCCCAAATCTCCCTCCAAAAACATTACATTAATTCCTCATAATGAATTCTAGAATGGCAGAACCAACAAAAGGGCAGGATGAAACACTGCTCCAGCCTCAAACAATTTAGAAGGTCAATAGGAAAGGTCTGTCTCATTGGGGTGAGAGTGGAACCCAGTCCAGGACAGGTAGCCTACAAGCAAGCAAATAGCAGGCAGAGATCTAGCAAGACAGCACAGACTTTGGGGGTGACTGAATCAGCAACTGGGATTTATGCAGCTCTCAACCCACAGACCAAAAGAAAGTCAAATTCTCAGAAGGAAATTAAAAAGGACATTTGTTAGTATTGCATGCAGGACTCTGTAGCATTGCCCATATCCAGGTCACAGGCCCTAGTCTCAGTCCCAAAACAAGAAAGAACACTAACATATTAAAACTTGTGGTTGCAGGTAAATATTGACAAGGATGCTTTGATAATTCACAACTAGAATACAGGCCAGAAGAGCAGTGACCACACCTCTCCTTAGATCACACCACCTTAAAAACTTTCAGGTTCCTATAATAAGTTTTGAAAACGGCTTCATGGAAACCTCAAGATTAGGACAGTGTCCCATTCATTACAGGCACAGAGCCCAATTTAGCATAAATTAACACTCAAGAAACAGGCTAGGAAAAAAAAAAACAAATGAACAAGCAATCAAGCAAAAGAACCTGATCTATAAAAAGGAATTATGATGACAGGGAAGACCAAAACACAACCTCAGAAGAGGACAAGAATGTCAAAATGACTATATGCAAAGCATCAAAGAAAAATGTGAAATGGTGTCAGGGTCAAAAAAGAATCCCTAAAACAATCTCAAAATTTTTTGAAAAATCAAATAAGGGAGGTAAAAGAAAATTTGTTTAAAAAAAAGTAATATCAATATTAAACATTTTGCTTAAAATGGCATCACATCCAGATTTTTAAAAATGAAATTAAATGAGTTAATAGAGCAAGTAGTAAAAGTATATTAGTGGAATTCCTCAAATTTCCCCTCTCAGAACTAGATAAATCTAATAAAAATAACAGAAAGAAGTTAAAGAGATGAATAGAATTTTAGAAAAGTTAGACATAATACATAATAGACTCTGGAGAAAATTAACAATGATGACAATCCTACTTACATTAATTGCTGTTTAATATTAATTGTTCATGCAGAAGCTGAGCAATGAAATAATGATGACATTTCTACATAAATTAATTTAGTTATTTAGTACCATATCAATAAAACTATCAAAATTATTTTAGAGATTTAAAGAAAATCACAAAAAAAGTCATCTTGACAAGTAAAAGGTGAATAATATAATAATATCAAGAGAAATAATGAAAAAATGAACATTACCTTGTTGTAACAGATCTCAGATTTTATTATAAAGCAGTAATCATCAAAGTAATCTAGTACTGGCTAAGAAATAAAGTAGCAGATCAGTTGAATATATTGTTTTATAAAGTATTGGAAGTATTTGCCATACTAATCTAGTGCTTGTGCTTTGGGAACAAAAACTCACTATTTGATTAAAATTACCACGCAAAAATTAGGTATAAATCAACATCTCATATAGTAGTATATCAAGATAGGATCAAAGATTTAGATATAAAGAGTGATAGCATAAGCTAATTAGCATTACATGGAATAGTTTGCCTGTTAGATCTATGAATAAGGGAAGAATTAATGGCCAAACAAGAGATAGCATTACAGGATATAAAATGGATAATTTTGATATTAAATGAAAAATGTCTTGTACAAACAAAACTAATGCAACCAAGATTAGAAGAAAAGCAGAAAACTGGAGAATTTTTGTTTTAACAGCAAGGCCTCATGGCTCAAATATATAGAGAACTGAGTCAAATTTGTAAGATTATGAAACCTTCCCTTGATAGTCAAAGGATATGAACAGGTAATTTTTAGATTAAGAATTCAAAATTATTTATAGTATTTGAAAAATACTCTAAATCTCTCTCAGTTAGATAATTGCACATTAAAACCATTTATCTGGTGGTAATCAGGTGGTTATTTATCTGATTAGTTAATATAACAGAAAAGGAAAACAATATTAGCCAGGTTGTGGAAAACTGGCACTCTAATGCACTGTTGTTGGTGCTGTGAGCTGATCCAGCCATTCTGGAGAACAAATTGGAACTATTCTCAAAGAGCTACAAAACTATGTACTTTTTGATCCAACAATATCAGAACTTGGTCTGTATTCCAAAGAATTAAGGAGGGGAAAAAGGGAAGAATGTGTTTGTTCTATATAACTATTTGTAGCAGTTATTTTTGTAGTGGGAGTCCAAGAATTAGAAATAGAGGAGATGCCTTGGAGAATGACTGAAAAAATTGTGATATATGATTGTGATTGAATACTACTATACTCTAAGGAATGATGAGTAGGATGCTTTCAGAAAATCTTGGAGAAAATTACATGAACTGATACAAAATGAAGTGAGCAGAACCAGAATACTGTACATAATGACAGTAATATTGTGTGATGAATACTGTGAGAAACTTACTATTCTCAGCAATACAAAGTTCTAAGAAAAAAAAAAAGTTCTGATCACTAGCATTGGAATTAGTATCATTTAAAACATATGTGTACTTTTCTTGATGGTGCAGATCATAAGTCATCCATAGATGGTTCTTGTGAATCTTCTCAGTAGGATCTACCCAATACAATGGAGGCTTTATTCTCATATTTTAATACATGATGACATTTCTTACATAGAATAATTGTGAAGTATCTTAAGATTTCTCCATTTCTTCACTTACTCAAACAATAAAAAAGAAACAAGATTTATATATCCAAATTTCAGTACTGTCATTCCAAAAATAATGAACTAGGGAAGTCTGTGGAATTCACTTGAAGATCATGTTTTATAAGCATATTGCTTAATCAAATTAAAAACTAACCAATAAAAAAAAACTTTCTCAAGATATTTTCATTGAGGTTTTTTTTTAATTTTTATTTTATTTTATAATTATAACATTTTTTTGACAGTACATATGCATGGGTAATTTTTTACAACATTATCCCTTGCACTTACTTCTATTCAGATTTTTTCCCTTCCTCCCCCAACCCCCTCCCCCAGATGGCAAGCAGTCTTATATATGTTAAATATATTACAGTATATTCTAGATACAATATATGTGTGTAGAACCGAATTTTTTGTTGCACAGGAAGAATTGGATTCAGAAGGTAAAAATAACAGTTTACATTCATTTCCCAGTGTTCCTTTTCTGGATGTAGCTGGTTCTGTCCATCATTAATCAATTGGAATTGGATTAGCTCTTCTCTATGTTGAAGAAATCCACTTCCATCAGCATACATCCTCGTACAGTATCATTGTTGAAGTGTATAATGATCTTCTGGTTCTGCTCGTTTCACTCAGCATCAGTTGATGTAAGTCTCTCCAAGCCTCTCTGTATTTCTCCTGTTGGTCATTTCTTATAGAACAATAATATTCCATAACATTCATATACCATAATTTACCCAACCATTCTCCAATTGATGGACATCCATTCATCTTCCAGCTTCTAGCCACTATGAAAAGGGCTGCCACAAACATTTTGGCACATACAGGACCCTTTCCCTTCTTTAGTAGTTCCTTGGGCTATAAGCCCAGTAGTAGTATGGCTGGGTCAAAGGGTATGCACATTTTGATAACTTTTTTGGCATAATTCCAGATTGCTCTCCAGAATGGTTGGATTCTTTCACAACTCCACCAACAATGTATCAGTGTCCCAGTTTTCCCACAGCCCCTCCAACATTCATCGTTATTTGTTCCTGTCATCTTAGCCAATCTGACAGGTGTGTAATGATACCTCAGAGTTGTCTTAATTTGCATTTCTCTGATCCTGGTGAAAGCTAAAATTCCTATAGAATACTCAGTTGGAAATAAGTTGTATGAGAATTTGGATTGACAGAAACTGAGGATGGGGGGAAGGAGCTTCCCATAAACAGTCATAATGGAAAGTGATTATGCAATTAAGATCATAGGTGGGATTTGTATGTTGGGATCTGCAAAGAACAAATATCAGCTTACAGTTTTCTAAGCAGATACTCAGAAGGATACTGTGTGCCTAAAATTAATTTATGACAGTAGTAGCTACTTAAGTTTATTGTTATTATTTGGATATTATGCCTAGTTTAGGTTTTGTTGAGTGTTTTCTCTATCACTCTCCATCTTTTTCTATATCTCTCTGCCTCTCTGACTGTATCTCTCTGTCTCTGCTGAAGGTCTATCACTGTTTCTGTCTTTCTCTCTCCCTCTCTTCTTCAGATGAATGTATACAAAAATGTTTTCAATTTTTTTTTCCTCAAAAGACATAACTTTGGCAAGAATTAAAAAAAAATTAACATTATAAATATTTTTCAAGTTTTCTTGAGGTTGCTTTAAAGACTCATTTAGATCACGAAAGTTTTTTGAAAATATATTTTGTCGGGAATTTAAAATCTAATATAAATGAGGTATTCTTATATAAATCATATGTGTTTATGATGGTAATGGTAATGAGTTATCAAAAACTCAAATTGTATAGATTTGGTTTTTTTAGTAGTGGACAAGTTAACTAAAAAAAGTTAACCTCCCCAATCATTTCAGTTGTGTCTGGCATTTCATGACCACATTTGGGGGTTTTCTTGGAAAAACATATTAAGGAGGATTTTCCTTTTCCTTCTCCTGCTCATTTTACAGATGAGGGAAATGAGGCAACAAGTTTGTGACTTGCCTAGCGTCACACAGCTAATGTCTTAAGTCCCATTTGAATTCTGGTCTTCCTAAATTTAGGGCCCATATTCTATCCAACATGATCCCTAGCGGTCCATAAAATCTCACAAATGTTGTAAAAATGGCTGAATCAAGAGTACTTTAGAACTTATAAAGTTCTCTATTCCAACCTTTTCATTTGCTAGAACATTAAGTATAGAGAAGTTACATAACATGACATGACTATGGCTATATGCCAATATCTGAATTGAACTCTTGTCTCCTAAAAGCTTAAAAATCTTTCTAACACTTCCATTTTGCCACTAAAATATATGTACTCAAAGCTACATTTTAAAGTTTTATTTAAGTAATATCTTTACAAAAGTGATAAAAAAATTCATGCTTCCTTGCTAGTTTCCCATGGAAAATATACATGATAGTTTCTCAGGAAGTTGAATTCAATTTAAGAGGTCATTTATTAATTTATACTATATGTAAAACCATTTTCAAAGAACTTGCATTTAATTGAGTACAGCATTACATCTTTTTCAAGAAGATCAAAACAGTTGAGCTAGGTAGACAACTCAGTTACTTGGATCCAGAACTGATAGGATGATCAGATGCAACAATCAATGATGCAAAATGGTAAATTCAACATTTTCAGTCTAGATGAAGATTTCTACTATGGTATCCCTTTAACCTTTGTCTTAGTATGTTTAGTAGCCCCTATTAATGTTAGGACATGAACTATATACTTATCAAATCTGTAGAGCATTGTGGATCACAACTCCATATCTGGGAGTTGTGAAAAATTTCTCAACAGTAAAAGGTTTCTGAATGTAATGACCAAAAATTAATTCAAAATCAAATGCATAATAAATCTGAGGTGTTTCTGGCAGTGTTTGCCCATGTTACCTGTCATGACTTCAGTGCAGCCTTGATTGTGATACCCACAACATGCACACTTAGCATTGTGCTTGCATGAATGCTGCCAAAAATATCTTGGCTCAAATTCATGATGGGGTTGAGTAAAAACTTTTCAAGCAAAAAGGGGTCTTGGATGAAAAAGGCTTAAGAATCTCTGCTATAGAGGATGTGAAATTGAGACTAGGTAGCTAACATCACTGAGGAAAAGATCAAGAAAGGAAGAAATAAGCATTTATGTAGTACTTAACGAAATGTCAGGACTGTGCTAAGCATTTCACAATTACTGTCTCTTTTGATCATCACAAAAATGTCTATGAGATAGCTGCTGTTATTATCCCTATTTTACACTTAAGGAAACTGAGGTAAATAGAGGTTAAGTGACTTTCTCAAAGTCACACAGCTAGTAAGTGTCTGAGATTGAGGTCCATGATAAGATGATAAACTAGTTTAAAATTTCAGGTCTTGCAATCAGGAATGGAATTACTGTCCCTGATTGTTTGATTCTTATATAAGTATGGAGCCCACTCAGAATAAAGGAATACCACCCATCATTTTTGACCTTTACTTTGTAGCAGTTGAAAAGAGTTCAAGGCTCAATTTAAACAGTAGCATATGAGTAGATTTAAAATTTTTAAATCTGGGCTTTTGGCCATATTAAATAGGGTGTGAGTTAATTTTTTTTGTCAGTGTAAGTTAAGTGAATATCTACTTTTTGCATGTGTGGGATTGGAGCAGAAAATGTCCAATCAAAAATACCACCAACCTCCATGCTCCAATATTTGTACTTTACTTAGCACCATATGTTTTTTTTTCTTCAGAGAAACCACATTGTTTGATTAGACTAACTACAAAGGATTCAAGTTGTGTTCAATTACTTTATAGTGATTAACATACTCTTTGCTGGTCCATGTACTCGATTCATGAAGGCTTATGGTCCTATGGATTTTTTTGTTTCTTTTTCTTTGTTAGGTAACAGCATTTGAATAGTTTACCCTTTAAATCAGAAACTTACAATGGGTGACAAACCTCAGTGGAAAAAGAATAGGAAGAATAAATTATTTCTGCTTCATTATCCATTTAGTAGTAGCATGAAGAATCTGTCTTTTTGTATATATTTGTACATGCACCCATGGAGAGAGGTGAAAAGGTAACTGCCACTTCTAGAATTGGTGATGTTTCCATGTGAGAACTGTCAATTTGATAGATAAGGAAGTAAATGTAGTAATTAACTGAGGTTAGTCACATGGAGAGTTAGTAGCACATTAAAAACTAGAACCCAGTTCTCTTGAATCATTATCTGCTCCCAGTCTCTTTGCTTCCCACTGGACTGACAAAAAGCCCCATGGATAAACTTTTTTTTCTTTTTCTTCACATGCTGGAAATGTTGAGAAATTTCACTGAGAAAGAACTTTCTTGTATATTTTTCTCTTATTTAATTTAATGCCTACTCATTCATCTTCTCGATTTGGAAGTTCATTTTGGAGTCACTTAATTATATATATTTCTGAATTCATCTTCCAGCTTTGTCACATATTTGGCTCAATGCTTAAACATTCTACTCAAATTCATGTCGGATTTGTTTCTCTTGTTTACATTTCCATCATTTTTTTTTTCAGTCCAATGAGGCTTAGCCCTTCCTGATCCCTTTAATTCACTTTCCTTCTTCTAAATTTTCCTTCAGACCTGGAAAAATTTATAACTATAAAATTAATCTTGCCTCTTATATTCTGCTCATTGATGGAAACTAAAGGTTTGTCTAAGCTTATGCCTACACAAAAACCTTAGCAGCAGAAAATAAATACTCTGTGTACTTTATGCCATTCTAGGAGCACACAGCAATGGTTCTTTTTTGTTTCTCAATATAGTGACACTGAAAATGAGCCCATTATGTAGATAAATATGACTGCTCTCATGTTTCTTATATTGGTCAAGATCTTGAGTTTCATGTAAACATTGATAAGAAAAGGAATAAAATGTACAAGCAGAGGTTTTCCATTTATCCAAAGCTTAACTTGTGATTGGCAACCTTTCCACAAGCACATTATTAAAATAAAAGAAATAAGTGAAAAATTCAAGTTTTTTGAGGGAGGAAATTACATCTGTGCTGTTGATCCACACTTATTTCTAAGAGAAAAAAAATTTAGCCAAATCAATAGAACAAAGCAAGACTCTTTATACAGTGTACCATGCTGGGGAGAAGAGAACAGCAAAATATCATGAATCAGAACTCATGGTGTGATGCTTTTTTCATCCAGATTTTGAAAGGAAGGTTTAATTCTTCCAGTTGGGGTGGATTGAGGATAATTTATATTAAAAGGGGCAATAAATGTTTTGTTTAGTATCTTGAATAAATTTTGCAAATTGTCTGACTATTCATTACAAACCACTTAAACATAATTCAGTCAAGTTTCTAGTATTTTCCCATCCTCAGCACAAAGATGTGATCCATTCAAAACAAGTCTTAATTAGGCAGTGATATTAAGGCATGCTAAGTATCTGACACATTCCCCCCCCCTGAATTTTTTTAAATTCAGAAAGTACTTAACATCACAACCAGGTATTTTTCTGGTTCTAAGGATATAAAGACAAAAAATGAAATAGTTCTGAACTCAAGGATGTTAATGGGGGAGAAGGACGCAGACTGTATTTGAAAAATTACATATTATATATACATATATATATATATATGTATGTGTATATGTGTTTGATATTTAATTTATATATTACACTTAACTAAGGAGGGATAGGGCTAATATGGAAGACTGACCATGAAAAAATGGGAGGTTATGTCCAGAGAAGGAAATAGCAACTTTGGCAGCCTGTGATTCAGAATTCCAGCCATGTGATTTATAGTAGCAATGATAATGTTGATTTGATAATCAATCTCCAAACAACACTTGGAATGGAGCAGAAGGTGGGAATAGGGGAAATGATGCTTATGGAAAGCAAAGGTAAGTCAGTGATTGTGAATGATTGTCAAGGAAAAGACCTGTGGAACACCTGACCACTAAGAAAGGGGTGAGGATATTGATAGTAAGGATTGGACTTGTAGTGTGTGTGTATGAATTGGACTGGTGTAAAGAAAAAAAATAGGTTCTTCAGTTTGCTTATCATTGTTATGGGGAGGAATTTAGAACCTCAGAGTTTAATGAGAAGCCCAATTTCAAACAAATATTAACAAGAAGAAAATCTTAGTCCAATCTTTTGACTTAACAAAGTATTATACTTATAATTCCACTCTTTGGCATTTGGTACTTGAATATGAAACTGATACAAGCTTTAGACTTCTATGCTAACCTTCACTTAGGGGATTTCTTTTGCTTGACTTCATGTTGCCTGTGACAATTGAAACTGCTATTACCTGTTCTATCTAGTGGTAAGGAACATTGTAAATAGACTCAAGCTATTTATTGCAAATATTTCCCACTGTCCTGTTTGATTCAATTTTCAGAGAAGCAAAGTTCTCTTTATAGAGTTTAACCCCATCTTTCCTCTGTGTGGCTTGACTGTTAATGCTGCTAGCTTCAGGTTTTCACCCCAGGACTTTATGAGTTCAAAGGCTCCTGTTGCTTTGTCTCCTACAAAAACGCCTCTATTGGACCACACGTCCCTGCAGTTTTGGCAAGTGAAGTTGCAGTCAAAAATTGATTCTTTGGTACTTAGAATAAATCCAAAATATCTGGCAAAATATAGGAGAATTTGGTATCCGGAAACCTTTAAAATGTCTCCATACCTAGACTAAATGGAGAATTGAAATATGACTTGAATAACATAAAGCTCAAAAACCATTTTTCTGAATTTATTTACATTCAATTAAAAATAGTTTGAAATCTATCGTGTTTCCTAAATTACCTTCTTGGAAAGCTCTACATTTATTTGTCATGAAAGTAATATTTCATTTTAGGAGTTGTCAACTTTTATGTCTATTGTGTGCATGTATATGTGTCATGAACCTATTTGGCCATCCATGAATCCTCAGGGACCCCTTCTCAGAATCATGTTTTTAAATGCATAAAACAAAATTACAAAGAAAATTGTTATGATTAAATAGCTATAATTTTAAAATTCATAGTTCAGGTTATGAACTTTTACTTTAGATAATAATGTCATTGGGGTAGCTTCATAATGGTAAATAAATAAATTATAGAAAAATCATGTGTTATTCTAGCCCTGTTCTTCTACTTGGGTGCTTTCTTAGACAACAAATCGATTTTCTTGTTGAAATTGCTGAAAAATTATTTTTGTACTCTGAAAAATGTATTTCCCATTTGTAGATTGTGGGATTTTGGAAAATCATAGTAACTATTGCAAAGGACATGTAAATCCATCTTTGCAAAAAGGATTGTCCTTTTGATATTTATTTAACTTGAACAAAAATGCATGTAATAGCATAATAAATTTGTAAATATAAGGAATGAGGAGATTGTATATTAGACCTTTATATTACTATTTTTTTTAATTGCAAAAGGTGTTATTAATCAAATTAACTAGTTTATTCAATTAATTAACAACTTAAAGGCACTCTTAAATATGAATTTATAGTATCATTTTACCATTACACATTTCTCAATGGTTACTAATAACACCTACTAACGTGTGTGGGGAGATAATATTTATTTTGATTATCAATAAAAATGATGACGTAAAAAACAAAAATTACAGCTCTTCATCTGACACATATCAACACTCAGTCAATAAATATTTATTAAGTACCTATCATATTCCCACAGATGCTATTACTAAACTTACTAAAGTCAAGCTTTCTTGGATGAACTTTTATTCAATTGCAAAAAGTAATCATTCTATCCACCTGAAATCATTATCCTGCTATTATTCTTTTATATATTCTTTTAATTTTAATTAATAATTAGTTAATGATGCTCTTTCATATTCAATGTCTATAGAATATTAAATATAAAAGAATGCTAGCAGGATAATGAATTACCCCAAGACTGATTCGATTTGAACTATAGAAAAAACATGGGGAAAATGAGATTAATAATATGAATACCTGATATTTATGTAGTATGTTAAGTTTATAAATTATATTATATATCATTTTATTTGATTTTTGAGAAAGGGTCCTCATAGTCAGGAAATTTGAAGGCCCCTGTTCTATATAAAAAGTTCTATATACTTCCTCATCTCCTTTATCACATTTGTGGTATTAAAGCCAAAATAAAACATAAAAATCTTTTTTTTAGTTTACTTTTTTTTAAAAAAAAGCTTTCTATTTTCAAAACATGTGCATAGTTTTCAACATTCACTTTTGCAAAACCTTGACACACAAAAATCAAATGGACATTATTGAAAAATACTAATAAAAAGGCTTGGGAATTAATGTTTTCTTATATATCATTTAGCTTTAGTCTTCAAATGGTTTTTTAAACAAAGAAAAAATGAATGAGTTAATTATATTTCATAAATTATCAGGTTCTCAGTCATTTCTAGAACCTCCTGTATGGTATATGATATCATGTTATTTTCATGCCTTTACTAAATTTCATATTGAATATGTCCGATGATATTTTTGAAGTTTCCATTGACAATTTCTATAGAAGTATTAATCTAGATATCAATTGATGACTGAACCTAGGTATATTTGTTGCTGTAAAATATTTCTAAAAAGACATTCACATTTATTGTATGCAACAATTTTATAATAAAAGTGTCTTCTAAGTCCTTATGGGCTATCTATAAATAGAAATACCCTGGGGTAGAGTCACAGTGAAGTCTAGGCATCCCCAAATGGAGTAATGTTTATAAATGTCTCCAAATTTGTTTAAATTCATAAGAATATTTTTCATTAGCAAATAACATGTTATTTTTTCACGTAAATATTCACAAATCAGTTGTTCTGTACATGGGACTTTTTTCTCCCATTTTATGTTGTATTTTTTTCCCAATACAAATGGAAATAGCAAGAGTAAAATTCAACTCAAAAGTAGATATGTGTATGTGTATATGTTATATAGACATATCATCCCAAAAGAAAAACAAAAAGCACTGATTTCAAGGAGTTTACAAAATAGGAGAGATTATAATTTTCTAAAAGAGTGGTTATGGTTTACTTTTCTTTTTCTTGTTCAGACCATTTCTGGAATGTTGTGATCAATTTTAGCTATCCCTTATTATGGAATAAGAGGCATATATACTCAAGGGTAGTGACAGGAATCATGATAGGCTTTGTGAAAAAGGCACTATCTGAGCTTTAACTTGCAGGAAGAGGTAGGGGGTGTACATTCTAGGCTTCAGAGATTACAGATTCAGAATAGCCTAAGAAGAAAAGACACATTTTTTATCCCAGTTTAATGCTAACACAGAATGGACCAAGAATAGTGCAACATAGATGATTATATAGATTCAAGTGAGATGATAGTGGGCTTTTATAAACATCAGGATAACAAGTTTTCATTTGGATTTCTAGGCAGTAAGGAGTATTGAAAAACTGGATTTTCATTGCTTTTGTTATGTATATTTGGAAATCATGTAATATATTGCAGTTGAAAAGACTAGCCATTTTCCAAGTCCCAGTTTGTCTCAGTTGAAGTAACAATAGTGGGGGGGGGAACCCCAATAGTTTTTAATACATCTACAAAAAAATAGAAACTTTAGTATTAAAATGAAATAAATCTGGCTATATTTTCATGTCTTTTTGATATATATTTTCTGTGCTATACAATGTGATTACTTTGTGCTTTAAACAGTTGTTGGTTTTCTGTCAACAAAATGTTGAAAACTAGACAGCTTCTAATATAACATCATGTTTTTGCAACAAAAAATATGAAATTTTAGAAAGTTACCTTTCAAATGGGAAGGAAATCTCCATTCTCATACAGCTAAATTACCTAATGAATGGCTTATGAATATTTCTAAAAGGAAGATGAGAAAAAGATAACTGTAATCTTTGCTTAAACCACCTGATAAAAGTGGTAGGTTGGAGGGATTTCTTTTAATCACATAGAAGTGGGAAAAACATGAGATAAACAAGAAAACATTATAATAGAGATTAAAACCACAATAGCAAGGATTTATTTTTGAGCCTGAAAAGTAAATTGATCTTGAAGATTGTAGGAAGAAAAGTGCTCCATGACTTAGAAAGAAGCTACAATAAAAGAAGTGTGTGAGGAGCCAAATATATCACTTTGACCCAGGAGACTCAGGAGATAATCGACTTTGTTGTGGAGAAATTGGACAGAAACAAAACTTCAAATGAATAGGATCTTACTCAGAGGACCTCTATTCTAGAACCTTTTGTAAGATCTAGCAATTTGCCCTTCAGTTGTAACTGTTTGTTTACTAGATTAAGCCAGAGAGATTTCAGCACAACTCACAGTGGATCTATATTGTCTTTTGAAAGGATTATTGGGAAACATATAACAATCTGTATAACATAACTGAAAATAAGTAGTTGGTGCAAGTTTTTGTTCTGGACACCTATTTCTAAAGATACTGGTCATACCCTCATGAAGTTAGAGGGTCATATGACCAGTAAGTTTTTAAGATTTTTTTAAAAATTGATTTTATTATAAGGCAAATGAATAGTTTATTTATTTAAATAGCTCATTATTATCTTTTGTTGTTACTGATTTTGAAATGTGTTTTTGTCTTATAATGGGGCGAGATGTTTTATATCAGCCAGATAGTATTGGGCTCTTTGAATCTGCTGGTCTTTCACTTTAGAAAGCACCATTCATACTAAGACTTCCTTCTTAAAATTTCACATCATTTTAGTGTACTTAGCGAACTGAAAGTATTATACTTAGAAACATCAGCATGTTGACTATGGATTTTTGTAGTTAAAATATCTTTTCCCATTAAAAATTGAACACGATCTTAAATTTATCTGAGTACCATATTAAAAAAAAATAAACAGAAATTCCAAGCTAATGCTTTAGCAAGCCACAAATAATCACATCTGATCACTTGACAATGCTGCAATATTTGCTAAAAATAGTGTTGTATATACTGTGCTAATAGTTTGTTTAAATTACCTTAAATCATTAAAATATTTAATTCATAACCTTGATTTCTTTTATTTAAAGGGAAGGGCCTATATTTGTTTTATATAGTTTAAGCTCCCCTATTAGGGTTCCTGTTTTCTCATCAGTAAAATGGGTAGGTTGAATAAATGATCTCATGCCTTTCCTAGATCAAACATTCTTTGATTTTATTGTTTAATACCAATAGAAAGAATACCCTTGTATCCTGCTGTTTTTGACATGGAAGGTAAAACTATCTTTGTCAAACACTATATCAGAGCATAATATATCATTTAAAAATGATGGCTTTAGTTCCCTTATTATTTTTATAGTTGTAATTTGAGTACTTGATTGACCATGCTGTAGTTCAGTGTTCAATGTTTTTACCCTGTGAACCTTAACAGTTGGGTTTTTAAAGTTTTTTGTTTTTAAACATTGAGTCCTGCATCCCTTTAATCAGTATTTGTCTTTCTCATGATCACTGGGGCAGTGTGTTCCTACTACACATTCACTACACCGATGCCAGTAGAATTTATGTTCAAAGATTCCTGGCATTCAACCTTGTTAGTAGTCTTATCAAGTAGGAACTTTCTGGATTCATTTTGAGTTTTTCTTGGTTTCAGGTTTCAGCGCATACAGTTTATGTAGCTCTCAAAACCTTCAAGTATGATACTGGGAGAATAATTGTCACTTGTCTGAGGGCTACTATGTGGGTGAATCCCCTTGAGGTCTTGGTTTATGGCTTTGCTTTAATTTTTATGAAATAAAATTTATAATGTTGTGTTAGCAGCTAACCATCTGTTTTGTGCAAGAGGATTCAAATTCTGAAATAGAACTGAGACAATAAAACCTTAACCAGAGTTTGACTTTGTCCCTTAAATCAAATAATTTCCCTAGAAATATTATATTTCCAAATAATTCTTTTAAGTAGCATAGCAGAAACCCTGAAGAATGTAACAGGTTGGTCATCATAACTTATTGATCATATTGGCTATATTTTGGTGACTTTCCTGATACTTCTATCAATGTTTCTAATCATATGTGTGTGTGTGTGTGTATGAGTTATAATATCAGAGTCTTACAACTCTGTTATGTAGTCATTTTACAAATACCAGTTAAGAATGGTGATCAGTTTGCCATGATTTGGGGCATAAAGGGAAAAAAGGGAAATTATCCACCCAGTTATTTCTTCTAAAGGAGGCTTATAACACTTGTTCAAGCAAATATTTTAATTAATAAGGAGCAAGTATTTATCATTTATTTTGTCCCAGGCACTGTGCTATTAAATACTAATAGTGTTAATATGCTTCTGCTCCTCCTTTTCCTCCTCCTATTTGATTACCATCAACATTATATCATACATGTTGTCATTATAACTAGCATTTATAATCTACTTTGGGAAATATGAATCACTACATAAATGTTATTTCCCTTGATCCTCACCACAGCTCTGTGAAGTAGGTGTTATCATTTCCATCATCGTTATCCCCCCTTGACAAATGAGAATACTAAGGCTGAGAAATATTAGGTAACTTGTCCAGCTAATAAGTAAGTGTTTGAATAAGGAATGAACTCGTCTTCCTGATTCCAAATCTACCAATACAAATGTATTTTACCACCTAGCTATCCATGGAAGAGCTTACATTCTAATGTAAAAGTGAGGCAAAGAAAATATTTAGGAAACATAGAATAACATAGCTGGAGGTGTCCTAGAGAAGTTGATCCAGAGGAAGATAAATCCAAATAGGCTTATCAAAGACAGTTCCAGAGGTATAGTTCAATTTTCTGATGGGGAAGATATGAAAGGTTCCAGGACTTTATTTTGAGAATTGTAAAAGGTCTCAGAATTCATCTAGCTCAACTTCCTCCATTTATAGATAAGGAAAATGAAGCTTTTCCTTGGTAAAAAGAAAGTGTTAAACTAAGTAATTTCTAAGGATACTTTCAGTTGGAAATCCCCTGATCCTATGAATACTTGTAGCATTATCACAGATAGCTACTTTAAACCTAGTCAGGTATTTCACAAACCCATATCATTTTTGAGAAAGCTAGCTCAGTGCAAACCCATTCTCACAATTAGGTTATCAAGTCTAATTCAGTACTTTATATATCTTGAACTTAACATCCTCTTTATATACAGACAGCACATTTGGCATTTGGAAAATGCATTGTAAAAGAAGTTTCAATTATTAACTTCCTTGTCTTCCTTTAAGTCCCCATGAAAATTCTACCTTCTACAGGTAGTCTTCTCCAACCCTTCTTAATTCCAATGTCTTACCTTTGTGAATTTTCTCTTATTTGTTTTTTAGTTAGCTTGCTTTGTGTATATATATAGATATATGTGTGTATATATATATATATCTGCATATTATCTCTCCCATTAAACTTTTTGAGGGCAGAGACTGTCTTTTTCCCTTTTTAAAAATATCTTCAACAATTAGCATAGTACTTTCCACATAATAATAAATGTTTGTTTAATTAATTAATTAATTGTTAATACATTTTTGTCAAATGATAGATTTGTAGAAAGAAAAACATTTCTAGAGGGATCACAAATTATAGAAATCACCTCTGAGTTCATTTTGGGACCAGGCATATCCAAGTAAAAGCTACAAGTCTGTAGCCCAGGTACATACTATCTTCACACAGTTTTCCTGCATGAAAATTGGGGAGGGGGGAGGATGAGATGGGAATTAATTAGCCCTTTATGCAGGTTTCTTGGATTATCTATAGGTTTTTTGTTACTTATTTTTTCCCCTTCAAAACATCATTTGATGTTCATTATGGTTAGACTTTACCTACTTGAAAACTCCATTCAGGAAATGAGTACACACTATGTTTCTCCTTTTTGATATCCCTCCTCTCTAGGAATCAAGTACTAAGCTCACAACTCAAATAATGAAAGAAGCCTTTCCTGGTTCCCACAGCTACTTATGCCCTCCTCTGAAGAGGAAGCACTGCTGGGCCAAAACAATATGCTCAGTTTGATGGCCCTTTGGGCATAGTTCCAAATTACTCTCCTTAATGGTTGGATCAGTTCACAACTACACCAACAATGTATTAATTAGTATTCCAGTTTTCCCTCGACATGCTCCAAACAGAACTCGTTAGGTCTTCTCCTACCTTCTCTCTTACTTTAGAAGCCAATACCAATCTTCCCAGTCCCTCAAGACTCACAACCTAGAAATGGCTTTGAATCCTCACTATCACCCCCTCACCCCCATATCCCATCTGTTATCAAGGCCTCTCAATTTCATCTCTGCAACATTTCTTGAAAATGCCTTTTCTCCCCTCTGACACCTGCCAGTGCCCTCATCATCTTACGTCCAAACTGGTACAATAACCTACCTGCTTTAAGTCTCTCCCCACTCCATTCCATCCTCTATTCATCTTAACAAAGTGGTTTTTTCTAAATCACAAGTTTGATCATGTCTTCCTCAATAAAATCCTTTTTACTATTCAATATTCCTATTCAATAAAGTACAGTGGCTCCATATCACCTCCAGGATCAAATACAAACTTCTCTGTTAGGCATTCAAAGCCTTCAGAACTTAGCTCCCTCCTACTTTACTCCTGACACATGTTCTTCAGCCTGGTGACATCAACCTCTTGGTGTTCCACAGAGAAGACACTCCATCTTTCTAAAAAATGTATTTTCTCTAGCTGTACCTCCCACAGTTGGAATACTCTCCCTTCTCAATTACAAATACTTCCCCTGCTTGTGAGTCCAGTTAAAATTCCATCTTTTATAGGCAGTTTTTTCAACCCCTTTTAATTTTGTAACTTTCATATGTTAATTATTTTCTATTTATCTTGTATGTAATTTATTTGTGTATATTTGTTTGCATGCTGTCTCCCTCATTAGACTGCTAGATTCTTGAGAAGAGGAACTGCTTTTTGCCTCTTTTTCTGTCCTCACTTCTTGGCACAGTATCTGGTATATACAATGAGCACTTAATAAATGTTTATTGATTATTGATCAATATATGTAATCTATACATATATGTAAATACATATGAACATACACACATATATTATTTTTCTTAAAATAATATAACTTCTTTAAGAGTAATGATGGTTTTACTTTCGCTTTTCTATTTTTAGGTCTTATCCTGGTGCCTAGAACAAAGTTGGTACTTAATAGCTGCTTGTTGATTGTTGATGGTTAAGGGTGGTTTTGATTCTTAGGCAGTGAAATTAATAGGAATCAGTGGAAAAATCACCATTTATTTAAAAATACTATAACCTTCTTGCAATTTAAAATGAAGAGAGAGGAGAGAGAAAAGAAGAACATGAGCAGACCTCGGTCTCATATTCTTGCCTCACTGATTTTTAAACAATAGAGTAAAATGAAATAATGAAATATTTAGTGTCAAATATTCTTAGAGAAAATAATTTCCTTTTATGTGTAATCCTTTAAAAATTAGCTGGTAATTTCACATTTATTTTTAATGCTGAGGCAATTGGGGTTAAGTGACTTGCCCAGGGCCACACAGCTAGGAAGTATTAAGTGTCTGAGACCACATTTGAACTCAGGTCCTCCTGACTGCAGGACTGGTGCTCTAGTCACTGCACCAACTAACTGCCTTGTGGTTTTACATTCTTTAGGGGGATATTGCAAGAATCATGGTCAGGGAAAGGAATTATTGGGGACAGCTTTAGTAAAGGTGAATTGAGTTTTTTGTAATGATGTTTTAATGACATCCTCAGCCACACAAAAACTGTTATTAGATTAATGCTTTGAAATTCTCTTCTCCTAGTCTCATCTCAAGATAGATATTCCTTGGCATGCATTGACCTCTATCAGGACAAATCAGGCAAGTTTTGTTCTTATGCATGAGTGATGGCAAAGTTTCCATGATCTCCTAGGCCATCAACACAAGACATCTGGTAGAAGTTGAATGTTTTCTTGCTTGATCAAGTACATTTCTCTTATTTTGGATTATAATAATATGAATATAAGTAAATGTAAAAGACATTTCTCTCTTCCCCGCAAATACAGTATAGCTAGAAATACTTAAGTAGCGTAGACACATAATTAAATTGATAAATGGAACTGAATATTGTATTTACCTTTACAGGACAGGATGAAGCTCATAATTTCTTTACTTCCAGGAAACTCTTTAAGATTCTTGAATGCTATTTATTTTACCCCAAATCCTTTAGTAGCTTTTATTTTCTATACCTGTCTTTACTCATTATTTCAAAAACAGACAGGTTTTGGCAACTTATACAAGTAAAAATATATCTCCCTGAATTTAGAAACTTTTTGTGTCTGCATAAAACATATAACCTTTAGAATGATTTTGTAGAGTAGCATTTCCTTAGAAAAACTTTTACTGGTTGTGTAAATCATGCCTCTATGGTGACAATGTGTATGATTATGGGAATTATAGTTTACCAACAATTGTCTTACTGGGCAAGAATCCAATATCAAACCTCATAAAATGTTATGTCTAGTTCGTTTATTATATACCATCATCAAGAGAAGGATTTTTAAAAGCAGGGCACAAATTTAAATCCTGAAAGGCTTTAGATGCCTTAGTGCATTGCTAGGTAATAAAATATATGTATATATCTTATTTAGGATTATTGAAACCAGATGAACATAAAAATAAAATATGAGGCTGCTTAGTGGGCAAATAGTCTTATTATTCATGTGGCATATGGGCCAGGTCTATATGATACAAGTCCATCTAAAGATATTGTTTTATTTGTCCCGCGATGTTGTTCTGCTCACCCTACTCTGCTGTTCTGGTACAGGTTGTAATGCATTCAAGGCAGAGAAGTACCCTGTTTGTGTGGCCGTATGAAGAGTAAATACCACCCTATGTCTTTCAGCAGAAATTCTTTGGCAAGAGCCAAATTTAGGTTAATTTTGATAAAACCAAACACTAAAATTTTCTGGAATAAGAGGAAAAATAGGGAAAAGAAACAGAAGACAAAAATTAGATAATAATAAAAGCTCACATTTGTGAGCCTTTTACTGTTTTATAGTTTACAATGCATTTACTTCCTAACATGGTTGTAGGACAAGTCATGCAAACATTACTATTTCCACTTCATGATTAAGAAACTGAGACCCCCAAGAGGTTAGGTGATTTGGCCAGTCACATAAAAAGTGGAATTCAAAGGCAAGGTTTTGTTTTTATGTTTGTTTCTTGTCATTGTTTACTACAAGACTAATTTTTTAATCAATAATACAGATATAGTGAGGGCAAGAAACAAAGAGGGGAAGTGATCAAATTATTTTCCCTCTACTCAGTTGACAAAATCACAGAAGGAAGCAGGGAGGTAACAGAGACAACAACAGACTAAGGTGTTAAAGTAGAAATGTGTTTGTATTGCTTTATGAGATATGAAGAGGTTCTATGGTCAAAATCAATGGAATTTGAACACCCTAAGTTACAGTCTAAAAAAAAAAGGCTCAACCATATCTCTCACCTTCCTTTAAAAAGTAAGACACATTTTCTATGGATATAGTTGAGGGCAAAAACAGTTCTGAAGGGTGCTTTCTTTGTTGGGCAAGGTGGGAACAATCCCATGTTTAGGATTGTGTGGTAGAAAGGAATAGACTCCAAAAACCCAGCTAAGAAACTTGAAGAGCTTTTCCAAGGGAGAAGGAAGATTATGGCCCCATGAGAGAGAAAAGCAATGCTGAATGCATGAATTGTTTTAGCCACATGTGTTCCTGAATATATGTCTCTCTATTATTATACCCTATGTGTCTTACCCACTCTTTCCACTGACACTTTGTGTAGTTATTATGCTTAAGGGATTTATGTGGGGAATACTTTTGTTATTGTTGTTTTTAAGACCACATTTCAGTCACTGCCTTTGATTTTAGCTTTTTTTGACGGTTGAATGTTAAAAGTAGATTTACCAGTGAGGGCTCATGAAACCCTCAAGAATGTGAAATCACAGATTACTTTGAACCCAAGATTGTTGGGTAGGGAGCCCAACATATGACTTATTAGGGATGAGGATTAGCCCAAAGAGGGAATTCTATACAAAAATATAAAATATACCTTAAATACAAATTAAAAAACTATACCTTAAAGATAGACAAGTTTCTATAAAATGACTACTCAAATCCATGCTTTACCTTCCATGAAATGGAGAGCTATCAATTCTAAATGCACATTCCTTTGCATATTTTTCTATTTTCTCTACTAGTTTTTTATTCTTGACTGACCTCTTGAGATAATACTCCATAGACATAAAACTTTATTAGCTTAAAAATAGTGTTTACATGTTTCACCTTTTCTATAGAGCATGAAATAAATTTAAAATTTGATCCCCATAAGAGACTCAAAAATCATATGTAATGGAGGTGCTTTGCTGGTATTCTCTTGGTTCCTTTCAGCTACAGCAGTTTTTCATCATTAGTGATGGGTAATTGCTTATTCTTAAGAATTTGTCTGTACTGGTTATAGGGATGGTTGGTTTTATTACTGAAGATTGCTATTGTTAGACACATTTCTTTTATGGTGGCTGAATATCTGGAGCCAATGTTTCTGGAGAAGTGAACATTATTGCCACATTATAAACATGAGAACGTTTTTCAATATGCTAAGTACTTGCAGGATATTTCATTTCCTTCCAAGTTTAGCTGAAAATTGGGTCTTTCCAACTCCTCCTTTTCAAGTCTTTTAGTACTTTTCAAATCTGTTGTCAATGGAAGTGAGGAGTTTAAAAGTTGGATAAAATAAATGAATTGCTTATATCTCTTTTTTAAAATCTTGTAGGAAAAGGTATAAATCTCACAGATTATGATCTTAAATGTTTTGTAGTCATTTGTTCCATGTTATTTTCAGTTTGACTTATTGATCTTTTGGAACACTAAATCAGAAAGCAAGAGAGATTCAATTCTACTATAAAACAAAATAATCCCATAAATAGATGACTAAATTATTGCCAACAGCATTATAAATTTAAATTTTCAGGTTATCCTTCTAATGTGAAGTGTGCTTTGTGATTCATTGAAATACTGTCAAAACCTATATTGTTGATTGCCAGAGAATGTCTTTATTTTGCTTCTTTTGAATATCAATCAACGTTTGTGATAGATCCTTCCCATTGTGATAGAAACAATGACTATTTCTGACAATTTTTTATCTGTTTAAACCTTCACCGTAGAATCATCAAATTTATATAGCCAGGCTTCATAAAAGCACTTAAAGCTATGCATTTGAGAAATAAAACCAGTGTTTATATTGCTAACACTCAGGCAATGTAGAAAGACACCGGGTGAGGAAACACTGGATGCAATAGTTTTGCCTCCTTTAACAGCCTTTTGTATCACTGCCATTTAGGCTGTCTTTAAAGTGAAAGGAGAAAGAAAAAAAAATCTGAAAAATGGGTGATTTGTTGCCTCAGTAATTCCTTAGATGAAATAGTTGACTACCTGAGATTTGGATCATTAACAATGAATAATCATAGCTAAGTGTGATCAATTGCTCCCAATGCCATCTTTCTCCATGATCCTTTTCAAAAGATTTATGAAAAGTTTTCTATATGGGAGACTTGGAAGAAAGTGTCTCTGAAGATTTATTTCTCAATTTTAATCTTCTCAGAGGGGGGGAAAGACTTCACTTAAATTAAATTACACTTGCCTCAATCTGTTACTATACTAAAACTAATCTCAAATAAATAAGGATAGCATAGTAATAGAGTATGGTAGGATGGGCTGGCTAGGAAAGGATGGGATAGGACAGGGGAAGAGAGGATAGAATAGGATAGTAAAAGACAGGATAGGATAAAATAAGACAGAAAGATGAGATTTGAGAATTGGAAGCAATTTTAGAAATATAGTGCAACTTTCTTATTTCATAGGTAAGTAAACTGAGATAAAGAGCAATGAGGACACAAAGTTAATAACTTGCAAAGTCAAGAGTTGAGCTTCAAACTTCTTATTCCAGATCAAGTACTCTTTCCATGAACATGTCTCAGACTATTTTGGTGCTCATTCATCTCTCTCTATTTAGACATAATTATTGTCTATAATGCATATTTGGAGATTGACCATATAGTGCTTTGTAAAGTCTTTGTTTCATGTACCTATTTTTTCCCTCATCAATTTGTAATTGATATAATTGTCACCTTGAGGACAGAAACTATTCCTAGTATGACTTTGGGTATGTGGTCCCTAAATTTTAAATTACTTGAATTAACTGCAATTCTAGAGGACTGTTATGTGGAATTTTAATCATTTTAAAGATCTCAAACTATTTTAGGCACAGATGAACATGTTAATTTCATATTTAACAAAGATAAGCCATCATCATTGATGTTTACATAGTTCTTTATGATTCACAAAGATCTATTATGTGAAGTAGATAATACAGATATATCTATTTTACATATTAGAATACTGAGGTTGAGATAGTTCAACAGCCTTGCCTCTGAAGAACATATAACTAACAAAGGAAAGAACAAATTGAGTTTTAAACGTCTTGATTCCAAATTCATGAGAGTTTCCCTTATATATTAATCACTGGGCTAGTCTTTTGCTTTCTGTTCCCTCTCCTGTAAATGATAGCTCCTACTATTTGCTTTCTATATTTTCCATCTTTTTAAATTAAGAGGGTCTATCTTTTCATGTCAAAAACTTACTCCTCAATGATTATTGTTCATTTATATTAATACAATAACTGAAAAATACAATATAACAAAATTATTGTGAAATCAGTAAAATTTTTAATATATTTGTATAAATCATAATATCCATATAAAAAATTCCTAAGGAGCCTTTCATACAATCTATACACATGTGCACATATACATATAAGTATGCAAATACCTCTTTTAGGTACTGAGGTTATAAAGCCCCCATTAATTAATTCACTACTATGAACTCATTATATTCTACTGAGATATAATTCTCTGTGTGTGTGTGTGTGTGTGTGTATACCTGATTTCTAACCTGTGAACCAAAAACTAATCAAAGAGTGTGACATTATTGCTAAAAATTGACTATTTGCTATTCACATATTATTATATAAGATATAGACATACATATTTATAGAGTGATAATCCAATAGAATGTGCCTAGTCCATAATATGCTTAATAAATTGTTGCTGATTGCTTGATAAGGTGTAAGATCCTATAGTGCTCTTTTTTGTTTATGTATGTGTGTCTGTATTTGTATAGATAATATTATCTTGGTTTGGGGCAAAAGCATAGTCATATTAGTTTGGGCCTCACAGTTATTAACATTGTTTTTGAGATTATATATTTTATAAATAGACATTCTCATATTTGTTTAGCAAGATCTGTCTGATTCCAAGGAATTCTTCCTTGATGTTTATAATTTTATTCTTAGCCCCAAGTACAAATGTTACAAAAATACAGTTATCACTATAGGCTCTTAGAGTTTCTTTCCAAGTTTCCTAAGTATAATTATAATGGCATAATTCAGTTTATTTTGAAAGGGTCATTATGTATGATGTATATTAACACTAACCTGCTTCTCTCTAGCACCTGTGGTTTTTATTCTTTGGACTCAGATTCCATATTTATTGGATGTGCAGTCACGGATATATGGAAGAAAACAGAGTAATACAGGTGTTTCCCCTAATTAATAGGAATTACAGTGGTTTATCAGGAAAAATGCAAATACTGACTGCATCATACCATGAAAAAAAATTTTCAATTTTCTTGTCCTATGAATTTGCCTAAAAATGTCCTTGTGAGGAAAAAAATGAATGTTTTTAATACCCCCCCTCCAAAAAAGACACAGAGCTCTTTAATCAATAGAAGGCCAAAATGTAAATCATGTTTTTCAAACTCTTTCATGAATATTCAATATTCCTCTTTACTATAATTAGATTTAAACTGCCAGTGAACTGAAACCTTGTAGGATTTTTAAAAGAAAATCTAATGTAGTTTTCTGGATATTCACTAACTACTGCTGCTTAAAGATGGACATTTCTTGGAGGAAGCATGGAACTCAGGAAACTGCAACTAATTTAAGCAATAAACTGAAAGGAAGGTAGTCCTCACTTAGCTAGGAATTAAAAAAGGATATTGGACTTATTGGGTTACAAATTCTAGTAGCATAAGGACTGTATAATGTTGAAATTTTATAGTTTGTCCCTCACTTGATATTATGATTTGTACATAGCTAAAAGAACTGGAATAATGATTTTATTGGGGAACTCTTGAGAGAATATCTACCAATGGAAATGGCAACTTCTATGGAACTTTTTATGTTTAGAGAACTGCCTTAGAACATAGATGGAGTTAAATGACTTCCCCAGGTTTACTCAGCTAATATATATTTGTAGAAGGATTTGAACTCATATTTTCCTGACTTCAAAGCCAGCTCTCTGGCATGAGCCATCCTTATTCCATACCTATCAGATGCTTAATAAGTATTTATTGAATTAAATAGCTACAAAATGTGTGAATTTGATAAACATTTTTTGTTCCTTCATATACATACCTCTCTGATCTTGGTTCTGACTCATATTTGAACTAAATAATATTTTTTTTGTCTAGAATTAATCATATGGACACTTTTGGAATTATGGCTCTAGGTCTGCTAAAACCCTTTACTCCTTCTGAGGGAAGACTACAGCAGGAGATTAAAACTATGCTATTCTAGAGTTCATTATCACAGCCTCCCAAATATTGCTCTATGGGAATTGTCAACAAGAAACAAGTTCGCATAACCTCCTTGGCTAGCTACAAAGCTAAAAATGCCTGCTAAATCTTAATTTTTTTCTACTTAAATACAACTCAAGTGTCTCTCTGAATATAGAATTTGCTTTAGTACCCTGCACTTGTTGCCATAAAATAAACACTAAAATTTTCTTGATATGATATGGGCATAGACATCAGTTATTGCTCTCTCTAGCTTAAACCAATAATTATCTGGTCTAAGAATCATGATTTATCTGATTGTATCAGTTACCTATCCCTTTCTTTGCTCAAGGCACACCTAATCTCCATGCTCAAATCCCATTTTGTATTTCATCACAAACATCTAAAATCCAGTTACCACACCTTACATGCCTAATCTACCAAATACCAATTTTAGGGGAATGTTGTAACATGGCCTTATTGCAGTAATTCATAATTAGTGGTGATGTAAGGTAATAGGGATATAGGATTCAAAGCTGAAAAGGACATCTATCTATCTATCTATCTATATTTAATTTAAAATTAAATTTTAGTGGGAAGGGGCATCCATAATAAGTAATGAGAAAACTGAAATATAGGGCAGTAAAGTGATTTAATAACAATATAATTTTAGAGGCAATTTTCCTCTAGTGTTTGTGTTCTCAGTGTCATACAAAATGCCATACATTCAGAAAGTGCTTCATGAATGTTGTTGTTGCCTAAGGTCATACAGATACGAAATATTAAAATTACTGTGAACCCTCTTCTACCTGAGAACATAGTCTGGATCATAACTTTTCAGAATCTATAAGGTTTTTGCCTCAGGTCCCTCAACTCAGCATCCTCCACTGTTGAAAATTGAACTTGGCACTCTCAGCCCGACCCATTGGATGCTTCCGCTTGTCTCTCTGAGTCAGAAGCTAGTTGATTAGACCTGCCTTTGCTCCCTGTCCAGGAAGTCTTGAACTTGAACCATGAAAGGCTTTTAGCCCCAGATCTTCCTCATCTCCACTGCCTGATTTGGGAATAGGGAATATTACTGTGGACAGTACAGAGATCAGTTCTTTAATTCAGGATATGTAGTGGTTTCCTATAATTACAGTAAATTTATTTATTCAGGCAAAACAATTACAGAACAAATAGTAAGGTCTAATGACCTTCCATTTCACATTGGATTAGAATTGAGTTGTTGACTCCTATTTCATTTGAGCTATATGATCAGTTAAGAACTCGAAATAATTTTGGGGAGCTCCTTATGGCAAGGGAGTAAAGGAAAAGAAATATCAATATAGTAGGAAAATGTGAAGAACTTCAAGAAGACATTGGGTTTCTTAACATGGTGACCACAGACCCAGAGAGAAGTAAAAGGCTCTACAGAGCTTGGGTGGGGAGAAAATACACCTTTATTTTCATAAACTTCTAACTGAAATTCAGCATTTCAATTACACACACACACACATATATATATATATATACACACACACACACACACACAGACACACACACGTATGCACTTTATATACACACACACGCACATATATATACATATGCCTCTATGTATAGGTACATATACATATATATTTATTTATATACACACATATGCCTATATATTTAATATTCTGAGAAGGGATTCAAACTGCCAAAGGGGTCTGTGACAGACTAGAGATCAACATACAGCAACAAGATCAACAACAGCAAGGTTAAAGCTCCCATTCTACATTAGCTTTTTCTTGGTCCTGGAACCCTCAGAAAATATTTGTTTTGTTTTTATACTTCCATATGTAGTTGCTGGTAATGAAAGTCTGGCTTAATATATCCAGCACATCTTTATTTCAACTAAACAGGAGATACAGTTTCTTCTAAAGCATATGGCTATATATTTCTAGCAAAAAGATATAATTTTTCTTGAGTTGTGAGTAAAGTTTACTTGGATAAGTGAATAGTTTTCATAGGTTGCATCATACCATACACAAAACATCCATTTTGATCAAAAGTTAGAAATTATCAATTGACAATCAAATGTACTGATAGTTGTCATTCAATCGGCACACATAACCTACAAATGAAACTGCAAAGTGAACTGCTTTAAAGTAAGTACCCAGTCATCATTTCTGTGAGATTTAGTGGAATTATTACATCAGGCTTTTGTCTGTCTTGCTTTACTTCAATTTTACTGTGAAATTTTGAAGATGAAAATGTTAATTCCTGAGCCAACTACTTCCATGAAGGACTAGATTGTATGCTTTGTTATTTATTTGCAACTCAAATAGAAATGAAAAAGAACTACTTAGTGATGTAAATGAAACTTACTCTGATAACCCAAAATATATTATTGTAGAATATTGCAAATGACTGTCATTCTGGGAGGATTTTGAAATCTCCAGAACTTTGTTCTTTTTCCCATAACCATAATTTATAAATTAGTACATACATGACTTAGTAATATAGCCTCATAATTCCTTATTTCTAGAAGAACAACAACATACCAAAAACATAAGTAAAGGGGATATTAATGGCTATTAGGAAACAGAGGAACTACCATAAGCTAAAAAAAGTGAAGATATAAAAATCAATATTGAAGTATTTAAACATTTTCTGTTTTAGTGTGTTTTATAAGAACTTGAAATGATAGGTTATCAATTTTATAATATGTTCATAAGTGATCAATGTAAGAGAAAGCATTTTGATATTTGAACAAGGGCTCACACATTGTGCAGCTTTTTTTGTCCCTCATAATTTATGTGATTTATTCTTTTTTTTAATAGAAGCTTTATATTTTCAAAATACATATGGATAGTTTTAAATATTCACCCTTGCATAACCTTGTCTTTCAAATTTTTCTCCCTTCCTTCCTTCTAACTCCTCCCTTAGACAGCAAGTAATCTATGTTAAACATGTGCAGTTCATCTATACATATTTCCAGAGTTATCATGCTAAACAAGAAAAATCAGAAGAGAAAAGAAAAAAATGAGGAAGAAAACAAAATGCAAGCTAGCAAAACAAGAAAAAAGAGTGAAAAAACTATGTTGTGATCCACACTCAGTCCCCACAGTCTGCCTGAGTCACAGGCTCTCTCCATCACAAAATCACTGGAACTGGCCTGAATCACCTCATTGTTAAAAAGAACCATATTCATCAGAATTGGTCATTGCAAAACCTTCTTATTGCCGTGTACAATGTTCTCTTGGTTCTACTCACTTTACTTAGCATCAGTTCATGTAAGTCTCTCTAGGCCTTTCTGAAATCATCCTGCTGGTCATTTCTTATAGAACAGTATTATCCTGTGACATTCATATACCGTAATCCATAACGGGCATCCCCTCAGTTTCTAGTTTCTTGTCACTACAAAAAGGGCTGCCACAAACATTTTTGCACCTGTGGGTCCCTTTCCCTCTTTTAAGATCTCTTTGGGATACAGACCAAATAGAAACACTGCTGGATCAAAGAATATGCACAGTTTGATAGCCGTTTGGGCATAGTTCCAAATTGCTCTCCAGAATGGTTGAATCAGTTCACAGCTCCACTAATGTATTAAATGTATCAGTGTCCCAGTTTTCCCACATCCCCTCCAAAATTTATCATTATCTTTTCCTGTCATCTTAGCCAATCTGAGAGGTGTGTAGTGGTATCTCAGAGTTGTTTTAATTTGCATTTCTCTGATTTGGAGCACCTTTTCGAATGCTTAAAAATGGTTTTAATTTCTTCATCTGAAAATTTTCTTTTCATTTTCTTTAACCACTTGTCAGTTGAAGAATAGCTTATATTCTTACAAATTTGAGTCAATTCTCTATATATTTTAGAAATGAGGACTTTATCAGAATCCTTGGATGCAAACATTTTCCTCATTTTTCTGTTTCCTTTGTAATCTTGCCTGCATTGATTTTGTTTGCATAAAAACTTCTAACTTACCATAATCAAAATTACCCATTTTTGCACTTTATAATGTACTGTTTTTGCTTTGGCCACAAATTCCTTCCTTTTCCACAGATCTGAGAGGTAGACTATCATTTGGTCTTCTAATTTGTTTATAGTATCACTCTTTATATCTAAATCATGAACTCAATTTGACCTTACCTTGGAATATGGTATTAGGTATTAATCAGTGCCTAGTTTCTGCCCTACTAATTTCCCAGTTTTGTCAAATAGTGAGTTCTTGTCCCAGAAACTGGTCTTTGGTTTTTATCAAATACTAGAGTACTATAGTCATTGACTATTGTGTATTGTGAGCCTAACTTATTTCACTGATCAGTTTCTCCATTTCTTAACCAGTACCAAATGGTTTTAATGACCATTGCTTTATAATATCATTTTGGTTCTGTTAGGCCTCCTTTATTTGCATTTTTTTTTTTCATTTCCCTTCCCTTGACATTTCAGTTCAGTTCAGCACAGTTCCTTTGACATTCTTAACCTTTTGTTCTTCCAGATGAACTTTGCTAATATTTTTTCTAGTTCTGTAAAAGAATTTCTTGGGTGTTTGGCGTGACATTGAATAAATAGATTAATTTAGGTACAATTGTGATTTTTATTATATTAGCTCAGCCTACTTATGAGCCCTTGATATTCTTCCAAATGATTAGACCTGAATTTATTTGTATGTAAAGTGCTTTATGATTATGTTCATATAGTTCCTGAGTTTCTCTTGGCAGGTAGACTCCTAAATACTTTATATTATTTATGGTTATTTTCAATGGAATTTCTCTTTGTATTTCTTGCTGCTTGACTTTGTTGATAATGTATACAAATGCTGATGATTTATGTGGATTTATTTTATATCATGAAATTTGGATCTAGTAGTTTTTTAATTGATTCTTTAGAATTCTCTAAATATATCATCCTATCATCTGCAAAGAGTGATAATTTGGTTTCCTCATTACCTACTCTAATTCTTTTAATATTTTTATTCTCATTGCTAAACATTTCTAATACTATATTGAGTAGTAATGGTGATTTCACCCATGATCTTATTGGAAATATTTTTGGTTTATTTCCAGTTTGCTGATGATATTATATTTGCTGATGATTTTAAACAGATGCGACTGATAATTTTAAGGAAAATTCCATTTATTCCTATACTCTCTAGTGTTTTTAATAGGAATGGGTGTTGGATTTTGTCAGATGCTTTTTCTGCATCTATTTAGATAATCATATGATTTTTGTTAGTTTGGTTATTGATATAATTGGCTGCGCTAATAGTTTTCCTATTATCGAACTAGCCCTGCATTCCTGGTATAAATCCTACTTGATCATAGTGTATTATCCCTGTGATAACTTCCTTTGAAAATATTTCATTTAAGGTTTTTGCATGAATATTCATTAGGGAAATTATTCTATAATTTTCTTTCTCTGTTTTGATCCTACCTTGTTTAGATCCAGCACTATATTTGTATCAGAAAAGGAATTTGATAGAACTCTTTCCCTAGTTTTCCTAATAGTTTGAATAGCAATGGAATTAATTGTTTTTTAAATGTCTGGTAGAATTAACCTATAAATCCATCTGGTACTGGAGCTTTTTTTAAGAGAATTGATTAATAGTTTGTTCAACTTCTTTTTCTAAAATGGGATTATTTAAGTAATTTATTTACTCTTCTGTTAATCTGGCAATCTATATTGTATAATATATATTGTTTATCTATTTTAGTTAGATTATCAGATTTATTGGCATATAGTTGCCAATAGCTCTTAATTATTGCTCTAATTTCCCCTTCATTATTGCAAAGTTAGCCCTTTTCATTTCTGATACTAGCAATTTGATTTTCTTCTTTCCTATTTCTAATCAAATTAATTAAAGGTTTATCTGTTTTCTTGGGTTTTTCATAAAACCAACTCTTAGCTTTGTTTATTAATTCAATAGTTTTTTTACTTCCAGTTTTGTTAATCTCCTCTTTTATTTTCACAATTTCAAATTTGGTAATGAATTGGAGGTTATTAACTTGTTCTTTTTCTAGCTTTTTTTAGTTGCATGCCTAATTCATTGATCTTCTCTTTATTTTATGCAAGTAAGCATTTAAAGATATAAAATTTCCCATAAAAACTGCTTTAACTGCATCCTATAAATTTTTGTATATTGTTTCATTATTATCATTCTCTTGGATGAAATTATCAATTGTCTATAATTTGCTTGACCCATTCATTCTTTAGAATTAGATTATTTAGTCTCCAATTATTTGGTCTATTTTCCCCTGGCCCTTTATTACATGTAATTTGTATTACATTATGATCTGAAAAAGATGCATTTACTATTTCTGCCTTTCTGTATTTAATTTTGAGGATTTTATGCCCTCATATATGGTCAATTTTTGTGCAAGTTCCATATATCACTGAGGAAGAAGTATTATGTCCCCATTCAATTTTCTCCAAAGGTCTATCATACTTAGCTTTTCTAAAATTCTATTTACCTCCCTAATTTCTTTCTTATTTATTTTGTGGTTTGATTTATCTAGTTCTAAGAGAGCAAGTTTGAGATCCCCAGTAGTATAGTTTTGTTGTCAATTTCTTCTTTCACTCTCTTAACTTGTCTAGGAATTTGGATGCTATTACACTTGGTGGTGCATATATGTTTAATATTGATATTACTTCATTATCTATCGTACCCTTTAGCCAAATATAGTTTCCTTCCTTATCTCTTTTAATTAGATCTATTTTTGCTTTTGCTTAATCTGAGAACAGAATCAGTACCTCTAATTTTTTTTCAGTTGAAAGCATAATAGATTCTGCTCCAGCTTTTTTTTTAAATCTTTACTCTGTATATATAATTCTGCTTTCAATGTGTTTCTTATGGACAATATATTGTAGATTTCTGCCTTTTAATTCAGTTTACTATCTGCTTCCATTTTATGGGAAAGTTCATCCCATTCACAGTTAAAATTACTAACTTTGTATTTCCCACCATCTTATTTTCCCCAAGTTATACTTTTCTTTTCCCTTTTTCTCTTTCCTTCCTCTCCACTGGCTGGAATATTTTAAAGTACTGATATAGCACCAATTTAAAAGGAGAGTAAGAAAATAGTCTCTAATAACTGAAAATTCTTCACTATTCCCCAAAAAATTTCTTCATAAAAATATTTATGAACCCATTACTATTTTTTGCTTTCACATATGATGTATTATATTATCTTTGAAATCAGATATGATATAGAAATGGATACTATGAGTCAAGTGATCATAATTAGATGACTACAGATGAAGCAGAAAAAGGAAATGCTTAAAGAAATAAATGATAGAAAACAGGTAGATAGATGATAGATAGATAGATAGATAGATAGATAGATAGATAGATAGATAGATAGATAGATAGATAAACAGAATTAAACTCTTGCTGTGTTCCAGGACTATGCAAAATTGAAGAAAAAACACAAGCAAACAAAACAGTCCTTACCCTCAAATACTTGACTTTCTAATGGAAGACAACATATAAAGAGATCTAGGGAATGAAAAGTGACCAGCATGGTGATAAGACTACCAAAAAAGTCTGAACTTCAGTAAGATAAAGTGACAACTAATCCATCAGAGTCTAAGGCCCTAGAGGCAGAGTACCAGATTCTGGTGGGAGAGAGATGGGAATGATTATTAGGAACCAGAAAACCTGGTATTGAAACAGCTGTGAAAGGATGGGGAGGTCTGATCTCAACAAGTTTAGAGACTGAGAATCCATCTTGACACAACCAATACCTTCTTAAAATTTTTAACACATTATTTGTTTAGCAATTTATGTTACAAATGTGTGCATACGTCTTGTTAAGTCATTAAAGTATGTTTAGAAAAGCATCCACATTATGGAAACTTTTCAGTTAATTTGAAGTATAACATTTCATAGACTTTAATGAAAGAAATTTGAAAACATCGATAATAATTTAGATTACTTTGACTCAGAGTACATTAGTTTACATTTAAATTTCCCCACTTAATCCAAATTTTACCTTATATGGAATCTAAGGGAGTATGAAACATATATTAGGATAAATAGAGGACATAGTTCTAATTTATGTTATAACAGGAGGCACTGAAAATATGTTCAGAATAAATTGTAAACATATTTGGTAGAATATTGGTTTTGCTTGGGTAGTTGAGATTAGTGAAGTCACAGATGATGAATATAAAAACCAATATGAGATACATGATTTGAGGGAGCATCTAGTATCTTGTGTTGATAGTCATAATCTTCTGCAAAAATAATGTACTGAACTCAATGGATCAATGAAGGGATTGGACTCAATGACTTTTATCTGTAGCTTTTAGATCTAAATTGCTAATCCTATGATTTCTTAAAATATGCTTCTTAAGTATAAATTTCATTTGTGGCAGACATGTTGAAATTAATCTCTATGACACCAACATTTGTCAGACACTTAGTTTTATTTAACATGTTGAAACTTAGTAATGATTAGATCCCTATTTACTGAATTAGATATATTCTTTATTTCTTTCATTTCTTTTCAACATTCATCATTGCAAAACCTTCTGTTCCAATTTTTTTGAAACTTTCTCTCACTACTCCCCAAGAAAACAAGCAATCTGATATAGGTTAAATGTGCATTCTAAATATATTTCCATGTTCATCATGCTTCAAAAGAAAAATCTGATTAAAAGGGAAAAAAACAAGCAAACAAGCAGCAACAAAAAGGTGAAAATACAATGCTCTGATGCACATTCAATCTCCATAGTTCTCACCCTAGATGCCGATGGACCATTCCATCACATCTATTGGAATTGCTTGAATCATCTTATTGTTGAAAAGAGCCAAGATGATGCATTTGATATATTCTTATATCAAAACTATGACTTGGGAAATTTTAAGATGCACTAACCATCATTATGTTATTAGCCCCATCCAAGTCATCAGACATTAAAAACAGCAGAAGTTTCACTATATCAGCACATGTTTCTCTCTCTGATTTGAGAGAAATAGGGAATTGCATTCCTGATAGGGTTGAAGGGAAAGAGGGATTTACTAATGTAACTTTCTTGCTCTCAAATCTTTGGATACAATTTAATCTAGATTCAACCACTAGCAAGATTATTGATTGTAAAGTCATCCCTGATGGGTTGTTGCAATCTATATACTTCTTAGTATGGAAGAATATCATGTATAAAATATATATTTTAAGGCCCACTTGTACTCATAGAATGAGTCTACATCTTATTAACTGTAAACAAATCCTTGTTGGAAACTATGCTTATAAAATACAATCTTATTTTCAATTTCAGAATACCTAGGAATGGGTTATTCCTAAAGGAAGTTTCACTCTGACCTTTTAAATACATGCTATAAAAATGATTAAGTTAAGAATCAAGGCAATATATGAAATTTTATAGCCTTGAGCCAGTTTCTTCGGTGTTAGATCTCAATAAAACACTTGAAATTTTGCAGTTATAACAAAGATGAAATTGTACAAGTCTACATTTCCGATAGCCCTATATGGCTTGGCACAAAGCATTTTTCCTCTACTAATATTTTTGACTTTTACAGAACTTATGCTTATATTAAGGGTAAGGAAGGATGCCATTCCTGAAATAGAGGGAAGTGAGAGAAAATAATATTTAGGTTCTTTGGGCAGCCTCAATTTTTTGAATCCATATTTAATCAGATATAGTTAGAATATTGTATATTATTTTCTCTCTCCTGTTTTATTTTCCTGCTTTCTGGTTCTCTTAAACCTTTACAGCTGCAAGCAACTACATACAAATTTTTTCATCAGATCACTCTACCAACCCCACTCACTTTAGTCTTCTCTTTATGAGAGTTGTAATATGCTTTGAATCAGCATTCTCTACTATTTTTTTCTTTGCAAATATCAATTGCCATGTGTGGGGTTAATGATTTTAGAAATATATTTTAGCTGGTACCTAATCATTTCTGAAAGTGTTCTGAATAATAAAAAAGGGATAAATCCTGTAATGCCATGCAATATGAAAGTAAGCCATAACCTTGGTCTCCATGGGGCTGTTGAGTTGATAATTTTACAAATAGCTTAATATTTTAAATCATATTAAAATGAATACAACATATTTCATTAATTGTAGGAATTTATGTCTCTTCATATGGCATCAGTCTCTATTGACTTTTCATGTAAATACAAGGATGGAGCAACAGAGGAAGAATTCCCAGCTTTTTTTTTCTGTGACCTTCACTCTTCCTTTTACTTTAGTCATGATAGATAGCTAGATATAGACAGTTAGATATAGATAAATATTTTACTTTCATGATTAAATGATTTATAGTGCCAAACAAGTGTCATGATATCTTCCTGGTTCCCTAGTTTGAATCACGTGGTATAAAGTAGTACAAATACTTGTGTGGGCTCTGACTTTCTTTGTTTTTCTATATCTCTTATTTATGACTTGTTAGGACTACAGCCTGGCTAATAGAGGGATGCTGTAGAACCCCCAGCTTTTGTATCTTTTTACCAATTGTTTATTTCCCAAAGAACAGTCTTTCTTGCCTTCACTAGCTCTGTTATTTAGAAATAAATAATATTTATGATCTAAATAAAGATAATTACTTTAGAAACACAAAAGAGAACTCCTAGAACTAATAGAAAGTACCAATAATTGGAACTGTCTTCTTAGTGAGAAATCCCTTCCCATCCCCTAATTCCTCTCCCCTCCAGCTGTTTAGCATGTGTTTTTATTTTTCAAAAGACTTTTTTTTAGATGGAAAAAACCTTTCTTCTGGGATCGTTGACAAAACCTAACTGTCATGCCAGGTTGAAACTCGGCCACCCGTATATGCTGCCTTTAAGTCAGATTTATTGTCCAGTCAGGGCAACATTGAGGTCTCTCAGCTGAAATCTGGCTTGTACTTTGCCTCTTTATATATTGTGTCAACTTGAATCGAAAGTGTTGTTACTTTTAGTTGCTGGATTGTTAAGAAATTATTGCATGAACTAACTGGTATACTTTAAAGGCTAATATTAATATTAAAATTATCTCAATCTGTTATCAACTTGCAATATTTAAAATTTATTTTTACCATTCATTTTTCAATATTTGTGAGCAAAGCTCTTTTAGCATCCCAGGTAAAAGGACCACTATAAGGCAATGGATACACCTTATATTATAACTAGATAGTAGTTCACTTTTCCCACTAAAATTATTGCACAAAAATTTATATCTTTAGTATGAATAGGCAATTCAGTTACTGATGCTATTTAAAGAGATATCTAAATTCCTATAATTAATCAAATATGTTACATGATTTAAAATATTAAATCTTTCCTCAAAAAAAGGTTAATTTGTCCAAAACCATGTTGTATCATGGGTGGAATTTTAACCCAGTTCATCTGGTTCTAAATCCATTGCTCTTTCTATTATATCCCAATGGGATTTCTTTTCAACTATAATATGTATTTTTAAATCAATGTATGCTTTCTTTACAGGGAACCATGGGCTAAAATATGTGTTTAAAGGCAAAAAAAACTATTTATAAAATACAGAATTGGAGTAATAAATGGTTTTAATTTTTCTTTTTGATCCTTCTTGATCCTTCTGTATCATTTGACACAGCCAATCACTCTCCCCCTAGGTATTTTCTCCTCTTTAGGAGGTTATTGATCTTTCTTTGTTCTCCTGATAACTGCTCTAATCACTTTCCATCTTCTTTCTGGGATCTTTATCCATTTTATACCCACTAATTAGAGGTGTTGCAAGGATTTGTCATGGGCCTTCTTATATAATATTTAAGCAAGTACTCTCACCATCTCCAATTGGTTCAATAATTATCTCTATGAAGATGATTTTCAGATCTGTATGTTCAGCCCTCAGTTCTCTCTTGAGGTCCATGTGCTCTTTTTAGACACCTTAAATTTTATGTCTCAGTCATCTCAAACTCAAGATGTTGAAAACATAGCTCATTACTTTTTCCTCAACCTCCTTTCTCCTGCCAGCTTCCCTTGTACTTGAAAAAGGTAGCACCTATTGGGTTTGTATCCCAAAGAGATCTTAAAGAAGGGAAAGGGACCTGTATATGCAGTGGCCAGAAACTGGAAACAATCAATTGGAGAATGGCTGAATAAATTGTGATATATGAATATTATGGAATATTATTGCTCTGTAAGAAATGACCAACAGGATTATTTCAGAAAGGCATGGTGAGACTTACATGAACTGATGCTGAGTGAAATAAGCATGACCAGGAAATCGTTGTATACTTCAACAACAATACTATATGATGATCAATTCTGATGGACATGGCCCTCTTCAACAAGGAGATGAACCAAATCAGTTCCAAATCAGAGCAGTAATGAACTAAACCAGCTGCACCCAGCAAAAGGATTCTAGGAGATGATTATGAACCACTACATAGAATTCCCAATCTCTCTAATTTTGTCCGCCTGCATTTTGGATTTCCTTCACAGGCTAATTGTACACTATTTCAAAGTCCAATTCTTTTTGTACAATAAAACAACTGTTTGGACATGAATACATATATTATATTTAATTTATACTCTAACATATTTAACATGTATTGGTCGACCTGTCATCTGGGGTGGGGAAGGAGGAAAAAAATTAGAACAAAAGATTTCGCAATTGTCAATGTTGTAAAATTATCCATGCATATATCTGGTAAATAAAAATTATTAAAAATGAAAAAAAAGAAAAAGGTAGCACCATCATTCCATCAATAAGTCTCACAACTTCAGTGCCATCCTTGACTCATCTCTCACATTCCCCTCAATCTCCTTTCTCTCTCTGGTGCCCTACCATGGTCTCTTTGATCCAACAACACTAGAGTACTTTCTGTTGCTTGTATACTCTTCTACAAATCCTGACTTTTTTGCTTTGTATTGATTGCCTCTGTGTCACGAATTCTCTCCCTTCTCAGCTTTTTACTACTAGTTTATCTTGCTACCATCAAGCCTCACATTAAACCTCACATTGTGTAAGAAGTCTTTCCTATACAAACTTTTCCCTATTCCAGTTTTGTAATTAATATATCTATCGTATCTCCCATTAAAATATAAGTTCTTTGAGAGCAGAGATTATCTTTCTCCCTTTCTTTTCCTAAAGAGTTCACATTATGGATCACACACATAATAAGTGCACATAATAAGCACTTAAATGTTCTTTGGCTACTGGCTGTTTCTTTCTTCTTGAATTTTACTCAAAAACTAATGAATATCTATTAGTTAATGTTGAAAAATCACTCCATGAGAAATATTCAATAGGAATAGCTAATGGGGAAGGTTAGTGAGTGGGTGGAAGTGGAAGAGGTTAACCAAGGCAACCAGGTGGAGAAGTTAGAAGAGTGTTAAACCTGGAGTTATAAATATCTGAATTCAAATCTGGCTTCAAATACTAGTGTGACCCTAAGTAGACAAGTTACTTTTCTTCTGTTTGCCTCATTTATAAAATGGAGATGAGAACATCTCCTATCTCCCAGAGTTTTTTAATGCAAGATCAAATGAGAAAATAATTGTAAAGTGCTTAGCACAGTGCCTGGCATATAGTAAACATTATATATAAATGTTAACTAGTATTACCAAATAGAAACCTTGGAGGCCCAATCCTAGTCTCAGAATAGAATAATTTCATGTTTCTTTCTTGTTACTAAAACATAAAAAATGTAGGTGAATATATTAGCTTTTTTCAGGTTGCTCTTATGAAGATGGTATCCTGTTATGCTGCTCATGGGTAATTAATAAATAATTGTTCAAATTTAATTAATGCTTTCATTCTAATTATTTCAGAGCAAAGACATAGTTATGAAAATGTTCAAATAAGTACATCCTCACCACTAGGTATGCCTGCTGCTAATGGTGTCAAGCCCACAAATGGAAGGGTATCCATAATTTCCTAACATGAGTGTTAGTTTTACCAAGTGGCCACATGGCCACGCAGCTAGAGCTTCCCTGTCATCATCAAAAGTGATGATATGTGAATGAGATGCAGGCATGGGGCTGTGGATGCCATGAATCCACATGTCACAGTTGCCATCCATCTGGTTTGGCTCCAATGGATGTTGCCTGGATGAATCGGTTGAGCATTGATCTTCTTTGTCCTTGAAAAGACAGCCAGATACTGGCACCCAGTTCCAGTTCCAGTATCCTGTCTTAAGAACACATATTTTTTATATCATGAAGGACTGAGCAAGTGATTTTTTTTTTCATTTTTGATCTTGTTTAAAGATGCTCAGATTCATTAGGCTTTTTAAAAAGGATTAGTCCAGCATGAAACCAGTACAGGGTGTTATGCAATGCCTGGAAGGAATGAGACAACAAGCAATATTGGCAATACAGAAATATTGAAAGAAGAAAACAAAGTAAAAGTGAATAAAATCAAGTGGGAAAGAGAAAAAGAACAGAAAGAAAAGTAAGGTGTATATATTAGAGAAAACAGTATTAGTTCCTTCAATTAGTGGATTGCTTCTGTGACTATTGTGATAGACTCCTATCTTGAATCCCTCAGGATTTTCAAGACAAACTTCAGTGTTATGTAGACACAAAATGATAGTCAAATGATCTTGTTCTTCAAGAAATCTGATTTTTATGTTTTTGATAGATATATAACTTTTTATAAGAAATATGTTTAAACAAAAGGAGTCAAATGGTAACTATTTGAACATTGGGAAGCTGAGATATAAGCTATATCTAAATATTATTTTCACTGAATTTTTTAAGTCATGATTCAGCATATCCTGAGTTTCCACACTTCACAGATTCTTAAGGAACTTTTAGTTCTGGAATCAAGAATAAGGAGTGAGAATTTCCCAGTTAAATCTTGAGAATTTTCTAAATCAAACCTTCTTAAACTGGGTCATAACCCTGTATGGGAACACATAACTGAATGTGAGGGTTAACAAAAATTTGCTAATAGTAAAATGGCTTAAATATTCTGTCAAGATTTAATTCTTTATGTAAAATAAACAAGAATATCCATCTCATTAGTATGAAAATTTGCTTTCATCTTTAATGAATGGTTAAATTCTATGTATACTGGAGAATTATTTTAAAATAAATGTCTTTATGATTTGTTATAAGTAAATGTTTGATTTGTATATCTATTTTTATACTTATATACCCGAGTTATGTAAAGATTCTCTGATGCAAAATGATCAGGAATGGAAAAAGTTTAAGAGACTCTTTTATAAACTAAAGCATTAGATACTAAAGAAACCATTACAATATACCAAATATTTTTAATACAAATAAAGAGACTAAGGGCAGGTATGCATAAAAGTTCTTGTGTTTGAATAGAACAGATGAGACTCTTCAAACTGCTAAAGAACTTATATTTCCTGACTTTTTTGGGAGGTTGTAATTAACTAGATGAGATTTATCACTGGCCTTGAATTCTGGGATTAAACACTTCAGGTATGGTTAAGTATAGAGCCTGCTTTCTTTAATTTAGATGACATTGGAAAGTTCCTCTGCCCCCCAAAAAAATCTCCTTCTTACACTGTTTAAAATAGTCACCTTATTACAATTGGACATTTCTTTGAATTTTACAAGTCCTTACTTGAATGCGATATTCCCAGAAAGTTCTATGGGAATTGAAAAGGCTATCAATTACATATACTTTAATGGCAGTTGTTTAATTAGTTTAACTTCTTCTTAACATCCAACAGAGAGAGTCACCTTGAAGGAATAGAAGTTCTCACTAAGAAATCTTTTAAAAATGACTTTGAGGGAGGACAGGTTTCATCAGAGTGCTTAGTAGGAAGGAGGAGAGAGACTTTGAATTCCCCTCAGACTCTAGAGAACATAAGGGTAGAAGATGGGAGAAAAGGCAAACAGAAGAGAGAAGGATATAGAAATGGAAAAGATCCATACAAAAGTTATCCTTCTTTGAAATCCTACCTTAACCAAGGTCTACTTAAGGACCTTTATATGTATTAGGAAAACAAAAACAAAATGAGAGCAGATGCAAAGCTGGCTGGCTGGTTCAAATGTAAAATTTAGACTAAACAATTAAAAATACTGACCCATAGACCATGCTGCATGATTACATCTTGTATTGTCTGTGAATCCTATTCAAGTGTAGGTGGTAAAAATCAATTCACTTTATATCACTAGCATCCCAACAAACATTTGAAACTGTAGATATTTTTAAATGAGGTTTGACTGATTGAAAATTAATTAACGTTATTGAAATCCAGATGGTGAAAGTTTGCTAACCATCTTGTTCCCTTATGTGTCCTTTCATCTCTTCCCCACCCCCTCTCACCAGGATCTTTTCTCTTTCTTTCTCCTTCTCAGAAATAAATGAGCATCTTTTTTACTCTGTCAAATGAGAAACTTCTCTGCTAGATTCTCTTTGACTAAGTAAAGATTTAGGTTAGAGTTTCAATTGATCTGCCTTTTTAAAGAGAAAATTTGTGGGATGTGAAATGGCAAAATATGTATTCAGGAGGAAAACTGACAATGGTTTTCTGTGTTTGGGTAACTAATAAATCAAATGTCTTCTCTCCATTATTTGTTTTCTGAGATGTGAACCTGCTCCTTTTCAGTTTGTGTTACCTCTCTCTATATGTGGAATTTTCTGCATCTATACTGCAATTTCTACATAGCTTTCTTTGTCATTGAGTGAGATTAAAAATAGGTCCCATTCAGGGTATTTTATTTTTGCTTTGAATCAAGGTTTTGGGGTTTTAATATAATACCTGGAATTCATACTACAAAACTACAAGTTTTTTATACTTAATAGTTTAATGAATAAAATATTGGATTTGGAATAAGAAGACCTGAGTTCAGAAGTATGCTGGTAAATTTTTAACAACCATCTTTGTGAAGGAAAAATATACCATTAGGTATTTTTAAGTTTAATATGTACTATTAACATTTTTTATCCCTTCTTAAATCTAGATGACCAACAATACAATACATCAAAACCTAATATGAAACTTTTGCCAGTTTGTCAGGGTCAGTGCAAACATTGAAAATTTAATAATTCTTCCCAAATCGTTTCAAGCTAACTCTAGTACCCCTCTATCTGAATTCAAACTTTGCTTCTGATATTTGTAGTTGTGTGGTTTAATAAAATATCTTATTTTCTTTTTATTCATTTTAAAAAGAAATTATGATATCTGTATTAGCCTTATAAAGGTATTTGTAAGAAAAGTATTGTAAATGTTAAAGTGCTACAAAAAGGTGAACTATTACTAGATTTTAAAATTTTTCTTTCTCATGACACTAAACGAGTGTCGTTTCAGGAATGAGAGCTGATCTATTTTGGTAACCCACCTCTTTTACTGAAGCAAAGACATGTGTTGAGGAGTCACAGGGGTCAAGAATTTAGTAGGGCATTTCCAAAACAAACAGTTAAAAAGGTTGAAAATCTGTCCAAATCATGGGGATACAGAACTGAGAGCAGCAAATTCTTTTTGGGGGGAGAGAGAGCTTGTTTATACATGTCTCTTATTTCAGTAAATATTGTTGAAATAGCAATTAGCCACATTTAAACTGACTGCATTGAATGCAGTAACAGGTGCTGAGCTTCTATCTCTGGTAATGAAGGAATGTTTAGGAAATTTACAACAAAGTGTATAAAAGAGTATATGCTATAGTGTCTGAGAGCTTTTTTCCTGTAAGATCAAGGAATCCTGAAGGATTTCTAGGAATCCAACAAGTACAAGTCTGAGGGTGGGGAAGTATATTCAGGGCAGATGAGCTAAATGGAGTGGCACCTTCCTAGATTGTGTCCCTACGAATGCTTTCTCAAAAAAAGATACTCTTTATCTCTGGAAATTTTCACTGGCTGCTTCCACACCTGAATTATTCTCCCTTCTTGCCTCTGTTTCCTGGCTTCCCTGTTTTACTCCAAGTCTCAGTTAAAATATATCCTTCTCCAGGAAGCTTTATTCTGATCCTTCCAATTCCTTAATTCTAATGCCTTCATTTTATTGGTTATTTCCAATTTTTCCTGTATATGGTTTGATTGTAAATAGCTGTTTGCATGGGTTCTCCCCCACTAGATTGTGAGTTCCTTTGTATCCTCAACAGTTAGTACAAAGTTGGTACTTAATAAATGTTTACTAACTGAATTGAGTTCTTTAAACATCTATACACAAAGGGACACCTTTTCTACAATGCACCTATTTGTGAAATGAAATTCATCATTATGTTTTTATTCATTTCTTGCCATCATTATCACCACCTTTACATCACCATCACCATCATCAAAAACAGTAATGGAAATGTTAATACTTACACTGGAAAAAGAATTGAGAGAGATTTGCATATAATATATGGCATATAATAGTAATTTATAAATGTTTATTCCTTTCACTTTGTGAGCATATTTTTGATAAAGAATTAATTTGTCCAAGTCTAATTATAGGTTTCATTTTTCCTCAGATTAATTTCTTTCTTCCTTCCTTCCTTTCATTTTTGTAATTAACAAATATTTATTCTCCCATAGATTCATATTACATTAAACAGAATTATAAGAAATAACAATGAAAAAAATGTACAACTTTTCCCCCCATAGATGCCTTCTTATAGTAAAATTAAACTTCAGGAAATGATTTGATAAGCCATTTGGTTCATTTTAGTCTAGCTCTTACAATAGTTAGACTCTCCAAACATATACACTCTATTCATGAAGTTGTCAAAATCAAGAATAAAAAGCTTTCTACAAAATTGAATGTGATAGTTTAACTTTTCAGAGAAGTGATGATTATAGAAATTTAACACATGATTATTTTTAAAAGCTATTGGAAAATCAAATATTATTCATGGGAAAGAGACTATAAATGACATTGACAAAAACATATATCATTTTATCTAGAAATTAAATCATTGTGAATTATTTGCTACAACAAGGAAATAAAAGGAACCCTAGTTGACAAACATTTGTCTTACATGCCTAACAGAAAAATATTGTGTCAAAGGCATGTTAGAATATAAGGTCATCTATATTATTGTTCTACAAGAAACCATCAGCAGGATGATTTCAGAGAGGCCTGGAGAGACTTACATGAATTGATGCTCAGTGAAGTTAGTGAAACCAAGAGAATTCTATACATAGCAACAACAAGATTACACAATGATCAATTCTGATAGACATGTTTTTTTTTTTTCAACAATGAGATGATTAGGCCAATTCCAATGGTCTTGTGATGGAGAGAGCTATCTGCACCAAGAGGGAGGACTGTGGGAACTGAGTGTGGACTACAACATAATATTTTCACTCTTTTTTTGTTGTTGTTTGCTTTGCATTTTGTTTTCATCTAATTTTTTCCTTTTTGATCTGATTTTTCTTATGTAAAATGATAATTGTGGAAATATGTATAGAAGAATTGCATATGTTTAACATATATTGGATTACTTGCTGTCTAGGGGAGAGAGTGGGGGAAAAGTAGGGGGAAATTTGGAATATGAGGTATTGCAAGGATCAATATTGAAAATTATCTATGCACTCTCCACTGTGACCCTTAGGAGTGTCCAATAGAGGTTAAAACCAATTTAAAGAATCCTTAGTAAGATGACCAATAAAGTCAATACATCCCAAGAGCACTTAAGAATGAAAGAAATAAAGCTCACAAATAGCTAAAGCATAGGGGAAAATATTTGCGAAAATTATTGCTATATATTTTCTTAAGTATAGTATAACCACTAGTATTGGACTTCAATAGCATAGTCTCTAGGGACCCTACAGAGAAATGGAAATTATGCTAAAGAGAATGAAGGCAGAAAAAAAACAGCCAGCTTGAATAAGATATATAGATTGGATAAGATACATTTGTAAAGTCATTGAGGGAGTAATCTACAAGGTTTTTAAAGGAAAGGAGGAATCTAATAACATTGGTAGGGGTGAATCTCAGACTTTTGATAACAAATAATGAAAAGAAGTGAGCATCAACAATTACCACTCTCTGTGTGTATTCTCCCTTCTATACAATACTTTTATGAGAATTCTCAATACAGTAATTGAGATTATCCTTGATGAAGATAGTACAAAACGATCAGGCATTCACAAATGATATTTAATATTGGTTCATATCTTTACTATGTCAAGGTACTTCAAATGCTTCAGTTTAATAATAACACTATATGGTTTTAATTAAACTCAAAACATTGCAAAACCTCATGGAAGAGATCTGAAAAAGTTTGTCTTGAGTATCCTTACAGGAAAGACCAAATGAATGAATCATATTTATTTCTTAGATTTCAATATGCATGTGACTGGACACCCATAAATCTTGTCCAAACAAGTACACACACACACACACACACACACACACACACACACACACACATACACACACACACATCTGATAAAAAAAAAGCATTTAGACAATATACTGAGTCCAGATTAAAAAGGCAGAAGAGAACAGGCTAGATTGTTTTGGGGAAATGGCAAAGCACTTTTGCTAATCTGAGCATCCCATAATTGCAAAAGTCATAAAATATTTTCAATGCAATCTTTGAGCAATATTGCTATATAGCAATAAGAGCTAAAACATAACTTTATCCTGACTAAGAATAAACACTACACTGAAGAAAATGGAAGTCATATAGTAGATGTGAGCAAGTTGGAACTAATAAAAAATGAGAAACTGCAGATAAAATCAGGATTAAAGGATGTCATCAAAGAATTTCATGACAGAAAAAAAAAAAGATAGGCTCATCACATGGATTAAGTCAAGGATAAAAAGTAGAAGGTCAGAATTTCCATGAGTACCTTCCCAATATTGGAGGAAAGTGAAGAAATCTATAGGTATGTTGGGTCAGCTCCTTGTGGTACGTGTGTGTGTGTGTATGTGTGTGTGTGCGTGCACATTCATTCTCTCTCTCTCTCTCTCTCTCTCTCTCTTTCTCTCTCTATAAATGTATGTATATATGTATAATGTTTAATGTGTATATGCACATTTATATACAGACCTTGCTTTGTATGTATTTATTTCCATATTTCCTCTCCAAGATCTTTGAGAGTAGGAACAGTCTTTTGCCTCCTTTTTTGTATCCCCAGTGATTAATATGGTACCTACTACCACATAGAAGGTACTTAATAGATATTTACTGAGTGAGCGAGTTATTGAATTGTATTTGCCAGTCTAAATGAGTGAGCTTTTCTTTTATCACCAGTTCTGGAGGTTAAGAATTTTTTTTTTATTAAAACAGTGATATTCATTTTTCCTACATTTTAGAAATATTAAGTTGCAGAGAATACACCAACTCATATAGATAGAGCAAATTTCCTTATCTGGGAGTTCCCTAAATCAATGAAATTACAGGTCTAAGTCACTATCCTTATCCCTTTGGAAATAGAAATTTAATTTGCAAGAAAAATGCAGAAACCCTATTTCATAGTTTATATAATTTTATGTTATTCCATCAATTTGTTGTCTCTGTTGTATAACGAAGAAATGGTTTATCAAGATTTGCAATGATTCTTCCCTAAAATTTTGTTGATCACAAGGCTTCATGAAAGTACAGAGAAGTTATAATTTCTATTGGCCCAAGTATAACTGCATAGGTAGAATCATGGAAGCTTAAAGTTCTGACAGAAATTTGAAATACTGCAGGTACTTGCCAGTGGACAAACTACATTTCTCTAAAAGATTATTCTGTCATTCAAACTTTTCCCTAGTTCAGATGGCTAGTCTATATTAATGAGATTTTCCTATTGACTTCATTCTGGAGTTAACAAACAAAAAGAACATTATTTAGTGTAAAATGAAACTATTGATTATATGATAGTCGATTTGTGAGACAAAAGTGAAAAAAGTAAAGTAATTATAAATGGTTTTCTCCTTATGTCAGTTATTTGAATATTTGAAAATTATCTGAATATCTAGTTTATGCTGAGGTTTCCAGAAATACATGAATGTTCCATGCAGATATTGATGATGATGATGATGATGATGATGATGATAACTCATTTTTCTATAGCACTTTGCAGTGTAGAGGCTTTCCTTAAAACAATTAAAAGAATTATATGGAGATTAAAGAATGCTTTAATCCCATAGACTTTTTATTAGAGTCCTACAAAAAGTCCCAACAAACATTAACTTTTTGATCCTGGGTAAGTCATTTAGCTACTTGAATCTCAGTTCATTCATCTGTAAATGAGTGATTTGTACTAAGGTGTTCTTTGAAGTAACTTCCACCTCTAGCTCTATGATCCTTATATATTCATTGGGTGAGAGTATGTAGAAAAGATGCAGCTAAAGAAATATTAGAAGAAACAGAATTGTTCTTTTTTCTTCCTTCTCTTTCCTTCTTTTACTCATTTCCTATTTCTTTCCTTTCTTCTTTCTTGCATTCTTTCAATAGAAACCACTTATCTCAGATAAGTAGGTGAGTGTTTCTAAGGTTGACATGGTTAACAATATAAAGGAAATATGCTGAGAGACAAGAATACATTTCTTTATAACTGTATAAAAATAAAAATAGCATAAATCAATTGAATTTCTTTTTCAAGATCATAAATTTAACCAGCTGTAATATATTTTTAAAAAATAAAATTCTATTCAACTTTTTGAAATGAAGCATTTGCCTTAAAGGAAATCTGCATTTCATTGTAAAGACAGAACACAGTGTTCTCAATTTAGTTAGTCTCTAGAGAAGAAGGTCCTATTTTGTATGGTATGCTTAGTCTATAAGATTGACACAGATGCTAGTAAATTGAATACAGGCCTAGATGACTTCAGGCAAAAGAGGGCAACTTTCTTCATCCTTCCCAAGGAGGATATCCCCATTGAGTATGGCTATTATTTAACTCTGAAACACAGAACTCATCTTCGATATCTTTTCCAACTTATATACAGTCAATAATACCCTTACTTCTAGTTCCTTATAACCAAAGCCTTTGAAGTTTCTTACCTTGGCTCAACATGGTAATTTTTTTCCCTAGAGTACTACAGCATCATTTCTTTTGCAGGTTTTCTAGCCCATTCATATACCCACTGTTGAGAATAATTTCTTCATTATATTTTTAGACAAATATAAATTTCTGAGCATTGCTTTTGGAGACTATATCAATTAGTTTTGCTAATATATCTTATTTTATGATATTTTTGATATCTTACAATTATGTAATAGTCATAGAATCATAGAATTTTAGAACTAGAAGGACTCTGAGATCATTTAATCTAATGACTTTCCTTATTGTACAGTTAAGGAAAGTGAATATCCATGGATAAGGTGACTAGCTCAGTGTCACAGATCTTATATTTATTGAATCCAAAGTATGTCCATTCTTACTCTCTATTAGTTCTGTTAAGACATCATTTTTAACTGTTTTAAAGATAAGGAAGCTGAACCTCAGAGAGAGTAAGCAGGTTACATAATACCACATAGCAAGTATAACTATATCTAGAATAAAAGAAAAAGTACTGAAGTAAGAGTCAAATCCAGGAATCCTATTCTTGACTTTTGTTCCAGTGTGGTTTTTTTCCTACTATGCCAAACTGTCATACTAAATCCCCATATATATTTCTTTCATCTAAGCTGACCTTCTTGCAGGCTTCTCATATTTGGTTTGCATCTTTTTGCATCTTCCTTTCTACCATACAACATTTTGTTTCTTCAGTATGTGGTATTTTAATGTTTTAGTCTTGTCCAGTTCTAACAAGTCAAATCAACAAGCATTGATGAAGCACCTATAGTGCTACAAGTCTTTTATATTGCCCAGGTCTGTTGCAGGCCAAAAAAAAAAAAAAAAAAAAAAAAAAGAAAAGAAAAGAAAAGAAAGAAGAGAAAATGGAAAAAAAAGCAAATAAGCTCTACCCTACATAATTAAGCAAGTTACTGGTATAGCTGGAACCTAATATTATACTGGAAGAAACCCTGAATTGGCAGTGTTCATTCTTTTACCCACCAAAACATTTTAGATACCAAAGTTTACCTCTTCACTTAATTTACATTGATTTTATATTGTCTTATGAGCCTTGTTAAATCAATCATTGTTTTCTATCCATTAATCTAAATGATATTTCAAAGACAATATAATATAGACAAAGCTTCTTAATTTGTGAATCACAACCCATAGAGGTGTCACATAATTTAAAGTGGAGGCTGCAAAATTATAATTTGTTATCGGAAAATGTTTGATTTGTACATATTTTATATACCTATATACCTGGGATCACATAAAAGTTTCTCAGGGGAAAAAGGAGTTATGAGTGGAAAAAGTTTAAGAAGCCTTGGTATAGTTTATAGAGCATTAGACATGAAATTAGAAAAATCTGCTTTAGATAATTCTTAGATGTGTGATCCTTAGAAAGCCATGCAATCCTTCTAAGTCTAATCTTTCCTCTGTGAAATCACAACAGTAATATCACCCATCTCAGAAAGGTGTTGACAATATATGTAAAAGTTAAATTAATGTATGCAAAACCCTTTGAAAAAATGGTACTTTGCACCTAAGTGTTTATTATTCCTTGAAGTGTCAAATACAGTATTATGCAGCCTATGGACATTGAATTCTTAAATTTACTCTATATGATATTTGAAAATCTGATTTCTGATCCCCATCAGTAAGGCATTCGTGCTTAGTTATTCTTCCAGAAGTGATGATGGATTGGTCCTGATTTTTACACTCTTTCTCTCAGTCTTTGACCAAGGTCCATTTATTGGCTAGATTGCTGACTGGGGAGTTATTTGTATAATCTTTGATGGTGAAACAGAGCAAAGCAAGCTGGCCCACACAGAAACTGCACCTTTGACCTCAACTTCATTAGTACTATGTGCTAACCAACTGAGCTAACCATTTTGGAAGAGCTGTTAGTAAGGAACATGAATGCCAAGATATTCTGGCACCATGTGTTCACCGTCTAAATAATTATTTACAGTCTGAATGCCATATTATAAAGCCTCTTGGAGGAGACACTAAACTCCTGTTTTAGGACTCAAAGTTTATGAGAATAGAACGAGTAAAGAGAGAAAAAAATCAGAAGGGGTAATTGGCATAATTAGTTACTGGTGAAACAGATTAGTTATTGAAGGTTAAGGAATGAGAAGAATTGCACATTTTTCCTTCAAATGATAATTAAGCAAGAACTGGTATAACTGGAACCTAATTAAAGGTACTAAAATTGTCCTGGGATTGATTAATTGAATATCTATTGTTAAATTAATATTAAGTATTACTGCACCAAAGGCAGCAATGTTTTACATAGGAAATTTAATTTATGGAAATCACTATGTAAAGTTGGCAACTCGGTATCAGATTTTTAGTGAGAGAAAAACAGGTTATTCAAATATAAATGTGAAAAAATTCATACTGATTATGATCTAAAGTACATTCATTCTAATTCTAGGAATTTTAGATTCAAATAACCAACTCAAATCATTTCATCTGAATTTTAACTAATAATTGATCATTAATGCAATATGGATGAACTGGAAATGAAAATTATAAAGTTAGTGGGAAGTGATTAGAACATAACAGTAGATGCTGAAATATGAGGAAAATTTGTTTGGTAAGTGAGATGTCAGATAAGTCAATCACTCTAGTGTGCACTTAAAGTTCTTAGAATAAAAATGATTTCTTCCTTATTCTGCTTGAAATTAGATATGCTCAGATCATAGCTACTGCACAGCTGCATCCTCTTTAATCTTTCCCTCATGAAATGCTGCCCAATAGCCTGGCACAACATAATTTTCTCAGTCTGCTCCACAGAGAACAGGTTAGCAATATTCTGCCCTGTTAACCATAGCTTTCCTTCTTTTAAAAAAGGAGGGAAAATGGAATTTAGTGATTTCTATTGAGAGAAAGAAAGTTTTTAAATTACATTAAAATGCTTATTAAAATAATTTGAATTATTGGTGTTTTTACAAATACCCAATTAGTAGAAAGTGGTTATTTTTGTAGTAGGCCTCAAATATTAGGAAATTTTATCATTTTAAGTAGAATTTTTTTACTTTAAGAATATAATTCATACAAGATAATGAGCATGTAAATTTTTTAAACAATAGAATATTCAGGATGAAAAAAGTTTTCAGATTATTACAAGATTAGTGCTTGTCAATCAATGCGTTTATCTTGGACAGACATGGAAGGTGAATAATGACCTTTATGCAGAACTGAATATTAGAAAGAAAGGAAGCTGCATTAGAAAGTACATGGTATTTTTAATGACACCAAGTTTTTTATGGAAATAAAATCCTATCTCTTTATTGTCAGTATCCTTCCGCATATGCTTAATGGCTGTGAGACATAGAATACCAATCTCTGAAGAATTAAATTTAATTTGCCAAAAAGCAAAGGGGATGTGTATGATGGGTGTGAATGTAATATAAAATATTTTTAGTGAAGAATTAAGCACATGAAATTCCTTAATGGATCTAATGAGAAAGCTTTGCTATTACAAAATGAGACAGATGATCAAATTGTGTATATCAAAGGTACATAAGAAATGTCAAAAGATCAAGGGGAAGGCTCTCAGCATGTTCTATAAACTTCTTGTGCAAAATTTGCCGGAATGATATGGAGTTGAAAAGGACAAGAAGATGTGGCTGCATTGTGATAGACAAAATTAGAAAGTGAATCTACATTGAAAAAGATCAGAGATCTTATCACAGAAGTTTCCAAGTAAATTCAGATTAAAAAGAAGTAAAGACAAAGAGAGCCACAGATGGTAGAAAAGTGACAAAATCCAAACATAAATGTAGAAGAATCTTTTGATACCTCAGGGGTTAGAGAAAAGAGGATTTGCAGAAGGGAATTTGTTGCCATATGGAAAGAAAAAGCAGATGAAGAGTATAGAATGAGTGCTGAAAAATTATGGTTTGGAGTCAGAAAAACATGGAGTGCTATTAACACAAATAGTATTAAGCACCCAGAAGAAGTTCCTTCACTGAACTGTGATATTTGTTTGATTCTTTCATTGAACTGCTCTCTCTCTGTAGTTCTTCTTTCACCTTTCTCCAATACAAGAGAAACTTCTATTTCATCTTTTCTTCCAAACCGTTATTTAAAGTAGTGATTTTTTATTAATTTATATCCCACTTAGGAAATAACTGGAACTTTTATTTACTGGGCAAACTCTTTATTCCAATGAATTTTAGCCATTTCTACTCTTTCAAATTAATTTTGTCAAGTCACAGAAGCTAAATTGGCATTGTTAATTCCAGTAGATATCTATTGCTTCCAGGATCAAGTATTCTCAATTTGCCATTGAAAGGCATTCATGAATTGGCATCTTCCTACTTTTTTAGTCTTCTTATACATATTCTTCTTCACATATTTTCTTGGGAATCCAATGGGCACTGGCCTTACTACTTCTCACAAAAGATATTCTGTATTATACTTTGGGCATTTTTTACTAGATGTCCCCCATACTTGGAAATCTCTTCCTTTTCTAGCCTCCATACTTTCCTTGAAATAATAGCTAACTTTACACCATATACATTAAGCCTTTTCTAATTCCCCTTAATTCTAGCGCCTTCTCCTGTTGATTACCTCCAATTTACCCTGTTCCTAAAAGCATCTATGTGACTCAATGAATACAGTGCCAGACCTGGAATCAAGAAAAAGAAATCTGGCCTCAGATACTTAATATTTGTGTGGTCCTGAGCCATCACAACCTCATTTGCCTCAGTTTTCTCTTCTTTAAAATCAGCTGGAAAAGATAACCCAGTATCTTTGCCAAGAAAGTCCCAAATGGGATCACAAAAAGTCAGACAGGACTGAAAAAATAGCTCAACAACAACAGTATTTTACTTGTGCATAGTTATTGACATGTCGTCATAGCCATTAATTAGATTGGTGTTCTTTGAGAGGCTAGATTTTGGATTGTTTTGGTTTTTGCCTTTCTGTGATCTCTAGAGTTCAACATATTCTATGGGACATAGTAGATGCTTACTAAATATTTCCTGACATAACTTTAACTTATGTATTGAGTAGAAATGACTTTTCTTCACAAAAACTTAAGTTTTCTAAATGTTACAGGCTCTCTTTCTCATCTACTCATATCCCCGTGACCCTAATCTCAGAATGTTCAGAGTTTAGATGTCTTGGGCATTTATTCGGACATTTCCTTAAAAAATATTTTCAGTTGGATATTGTATTTTGTTCAAGTTAGTGTCTATGAGCACCTTTTAAAAAGTAAACTCATATATTCTTAATACACATTGCTTTATGAATTATGTGAAGAGAGAAAAATCAGAGCAAAAGGGAAAAACCATTGGAGAGATTAGGAAAAAAAAAACAAAAACAAAAGAAAAAACAAATGAACAGAGCATGGGTTGATTTACATTCAATCTCCTTACTTCTTTTTTTGGATGCAGATGGCATTTTCTATCCAAACTCTATTAGGATTGCTTTAGATCCCTAAATACTGAGAAAAACCGTCTTTCATAGTTGATCATTGCACATTCTTGTTGTTATTCTGTACAGTGTATTCTGTGTTCTTGTTTGTTTTGCTCAGCATCAGTTCATGTAAATCTTTTCAGACTTTTCTAAAATCAGCTTGTTCATCATTTTTTATAGAACAATAATATCTCATTACCTTCATATACCAGTTGTGCAGCCATTCCCCAATTCATGGGCATCTACTCATTTTCCAATTCTTTGCTACCACAAAAAGAGCTGCTACAAACATTTTTGCACATTTGAGTCCTTTTCCCTCCTTTATGATTTTTCTGGGATACAGACCCAGTAATGGCACTACTGAGTCAAAAGATATGCACAGTTTTATACTCCTTTGGACATAGTTACAAATTGCTCTCCAAAAGAATTAGATCATTTCACAACTCCACCAACAATGCATCAATGTTCCAGTTTTCCCACATCTCCTCCAACATTTATCATTATTTTTTCCTGTCATCTTAGCCAATCTGAGAGTTGTGAAGTGGTACTGTTTTAATTTGGATTTCTCTAATCAATAATGATTTAGAGCATTTTTTCATTTAACTATAGAAAGCTTTAATTTAATCATCATTGTCTATTCTTTGATCATTTATCAATTGGAGAATGACTTGTTTTACACAGTTCTTTATATATTTTAGAAATGAGACCTTTATCAGAAACACTGGCTGTAAAGATTTTTTTCCTAGCTGTGTACTTCTCTTGTTTCTGTTGGTTTTGTTCTGAACAAAGTCTTTTTAATTTAATGTAATCAAAGTTGTCTTTTTTGCCTTTCATAATGTTCTCTAGTTCTTCTTTGATCATAAATTCCTCCCTTCTCCAAAATCTGATAAGTAAATTATCCCTTGCTCTCTCAATTTCCTTGTGATATCACCCTTTATAGCCAAATCATATACCCATTTTGACCTTATTTTGGTATGGGGTGTGATGGAAATCTATGCTGAATTTCTGACATATTATTTTTCAGCTTTCCCATCAATTTTTATCAAATATTGAGTTCTTATTTCAGAAGCTAGAGGTTAAGATTTTATCAAATACTAGATTGCTACAGCCATTTATTACTGTGTTGTATGTATCTAATCTATTTCATTGATTCAATACTCTATTTCTTTCTTTTTTTATTAAAGCCTTTTATTTACAAAACATATGCATGGGTAATTTTCCATCATTGACTCTTACAAAGCCTTCTGTTCCAAATTATCCCCTCCTCCCTACCCCCTCCCTACATGGCAGGTAGTACAATACATGTTAACTATATTAAAATACATGTTAAATCCGGGACTTCCAGAGTGTAGGGGGGAGCCAAGATAGTGGAGACAACACATGTTTGTTTCTGACCTTCTACAACCCTCAGACTAATTAGCAAATCCAGCCTCTGAATTAGCCCTGAACATGCAGAACTCACAAATATTGGTAGTGCAACAGATTATCAACAAAAATAATTTTGAAGATTGCCAGAAAAGGTCCATTCAATAGGAAATGGGAGGGAGGCAGCTAGTGCAACCACCTGAGGACAAACCAGCACAGACAGCATAGAGTCCCAGGCCAGTGCAGACTTTGCATGGGGGAGAATCTACAGTGAGGAATCCACAGGAATCTACAGCAGTGTTGGCCACTCTGCCCTGGCTGCAAGCCAGTAGATCAGCAGAGAAGTTAGAAAACATACAACACAAAATTAAAGGATAACGAAACACCAGAATCTTGGGACCTGGTCATGCCCACCCAGCACTGGGAGTGAGTCAGCACTGACCCAGCACAGCAGCGTCCTCTTATAGTGGAAGCCACAGCTTATAGAGGAAGCTTGGCTAACCTCTCCTGTCCTAAAGGTAGATCTTAACATTTTTTTAAATGAGTAAAAAAGTAAAGAGAACCCTGAAGATAGCTTTTATGATGAAAGCAAATATCAAACCCTGAGGAGATTAAAGGCTGATTGTCTCCAGATGAAGCCCCAAAAGGCTATATAACCTGGTCCCTATCACACAGGGCTCTCCTAGAAGAAATTAAAAAGACTCTAAAAAGAGCTAGAAGAAAAATGGGGAAAGGAAATTAAAACTTTGCAAGAGGGTTTGGAAAAGTCATATAACTTATTAAAAGATAGATTAGATAAAATGGAAAAAGAAAACAACTCCCAGAAAAACAGAATTTGTGAAACATAAAAAGAAAATAACTTCTTAAAAAACAGTATTTGTGAAATGGAAAAAAAAATTCCATAGAACAAAACAACTCATTTAAAAATTCAATTGGACAAATACAAAAAGAAGTAAAAAAAAAAAAAGTAAATGAAAAAAATAATTCACTAAAATTTAGAACTGAACAAATGGAAATTAATGACTCAATGAGACAACAAAAATCAGTCAACCAAACCAAAAAAGTGAAAAATAGAAAAAATGTAAAATACCTAATTGGGAAAACAATTGACTTGGAAAATAGATCTAGGAGAGATAACATAAAGATTATTGGATGCCATGAAATCCATGATGAAAAAAAGAGCATAGACATTATTTTTCAGGAAATCATCAAAAAGAACTGCCTGGATGTCATAGAATCAGAAGGTAAAATGAGCATTGAAAGAATTAACTGAATATTTCCTGAAAGGAACCCCAAAATTAAAACCCCAAGGAATATTGTGGCTAAATTTCAGAACTATCAGACAAAGAAAAAAAGATTACAAGAAGTCAGAAAGAAACAATTCAAATACTGAGAAGCCACAATAAGGATTACTCAGGACTTAGCAACTTCCACTTTAAAGGATCAAAGGGCCTGGGATCTGATATTCCAAAAAGGGAAGGAACTTGGAATGTAGCCAAGAATAAATTACTGTGATAAACTGTTCATTTTCTTTCAGGAAAGAAGATAAACATTCAATGAAACAGGTGAATTTCATTTATTTTTATGAACAGGCTAGAGGTAAACAAAAAAAAAATTGACCTCCAAATATAGAACTCAAGAGAAGCATAAAAAAGTAAAAAAGAAAAAGAACCTCTTGAGAATGATTTCTGTTATGGATATACATAGAGATAATCTGATTTTGCTCTTATAATATAAAAAAATTAGAGATGGAAAGGGGATTGTAACAGAAAAAAAGGGGAAAGTAGAGGCAAAATCTGGGAATTTCCATCTCAGGAAGAGGAAAAGAAAATCTATTATAATTGAGGGAAAGAAGGAAGGGTGATGAATATTGTGTGAATCTACTCATCAGATTTGGCTCAAAGAAAGAATGTTAAATATATTTGATTTCACTAAAAAAGGGGGAAGATTGCATGAGGCAAGTAGTGCCCATAAGTAAAATACCAGGAAGAAGGGAAAGGGGAAAAGTATAATTTGGAGTTAATAAGATGGCAGGCATTCTCTATATATACAGAATATAATTCTGTATACTAATAAAGAATTCATAGTTTTAACTGTAAATGTGAACAGGGTGAATTCTCCAATAAAACATAAGCAGACTTAGGAGTTACTGTGCCCAACTTTATGCCAATAAATTTGACAACCTAAGTGAAATGGAGGAATACCTACAAAAGTATAGATTGCCCAGATTAACAGAAAAGTAAATAAAGTAAATAGTACCATTTTAGAAAAAGAAATAGAACAAGCTATTAATCAACTCCCTAAGATCCCCAGGACAAGATGGATTTACATGTGATTTCTACCAAACCTTTAAAGAACAATTAACTCCAATGCTATATAAACTATGTGAAAAAATAGGGATTGAAGGAATCCTAGCAAATTCCTTTTATGACACAGACATTGCACTGATACCTAAACCAGGTAGGTTGAAAACAGAGAATGAAAATTATAGACTAATCTCCCTAATGTATATTGATGCAAAAATCTTAAATAAAATATTACCAAAGAGATTACAGAAACATCATCCCCAAGATAATACACCATGATCAAATAGGATTTATACCAGGAATGCAGGGCTGGTTCAATATTAGGAAAACTATTAGCATAATTGACTATATCAATAACCAACTTAACAAAAAACATATGATTATCTCAATAGATGTAGAAAAAAGCATTTGATAAAATCCAATGCCCATTCCTAATTAAAAACACTAGGGAGTGAATAAATGGACTTTTTCTTAAAACAGTCAGTAATATCTATTTAAAATCATCTGTAAGCATCATATGTAATGGGGATAAACTAGAACCATTTCCAATAAGATCAGGGGTGAAACAAGATTGCCCACTACCACTGTTACTATTCAATATTGTATTAGAAATGGTAGCTTTGGCAATAAGAGAAGAAAAAAGATTAAAGGAATTAGAGTAGGTAATTAGGAAACAAATTATGATTCTTTATAGATGATATAATTGTACGCTTAGAGAAACCTCAAGAATCAACTGAAAAACTATTAGAAGCAATCCACAATATCAGCACTATTTACTTTGTGATCAAAGAAGGATTATAGATCATTATTAATCACAAAAATAGGACTCTCTCTGGGTGTAGATGGCTCGCTTCATCACTAACAATTGGAATTGATTTGAATCACCTCATTGTTGAAGAGAGCCATGTCCATCAGAACTGATCAGCGTATAGTCTTCTTGTTGCTATGTATAGTGATCTCCTATAAAAGTAAGGGATAAGGGGAATTGAAACAAAGCACTACACATATCCTCTTAGTGATCAAATTGAAGTATTGTATATTATAGCCCTTTATGGATTTTGTATATGTGAATTTCTCTTAAAGAAAGGTAAAGAAGGCTAATGAGTTCAACTGACAATAACAAGAGGGATTAAGGTATGCAAAAGAGGAAAAAAATTCTTTTTACATGATGCTGCCCCTTTCCTATTTGAAATTAGCTTTGGGTTAGAAAACTATACACCAGAGATTGTCAGATGGAATCCCAGGAGGTCATGTTCGGATCTTCAGCATTTTACATCTAACTTTCCATAATATCGTGAAAAAAAAAATATGTTAAATTGAATTATGGTGATCTTTCAGTTAGAAGTTTACCATAAGCTCAATACTTATATTAGGGTATGATCATCAACAAACAAAGAAGAAAGAAATTTATAGCAATGTTAAAATTTAGGTTGGAGGGCAATAGCATTTAATTCTGAATGACACTGAAATGATCACTATTTCTGTAAATTAAGCTTGATACCCTCTGGTTAAATATTTAACTCTCAAGGTCACCTGGTTTAAGAAACTCTTTTTCCTTTCATTCCAGTGACAAAGAGAAGTAAGGAATCCATTACCCAGAATGGCATATTTTAAAATGGGAAATTATTTTTCTATATAAATTCTTACAAAAACAATTCTATACAAAATTATTCTATACAAATGCACCTTAAGAATGTCCTTTGTTTGAATCACGTCATCAATCTTCAGTCAGAAACCCAGCTGTGAAAGACCATCTGTCTGGACCATCCACATCTGTCTGTATGTTACTTCTCATCTGCTCAAACTCTTTATCAGAATTGCTCAAAATTATGTTGTGGATAAGGTGGGTTATGATGCTCATAAGAGCAGGTGCTGGTCTCTCTGGTAAAATGTCTGTCCATTTGTAAGAAGCTGCCCATGTTGTTGTGAAATGGAATTGGAAAACATAATGAATGGTAACAGTGGTAAAATCATTATCTGAACCTCTAACTGAACATGAATTTTCCTGTTTCTCACTTTATTTCCTAATAAGTAAAGCAAGACATGGCCTTAGTAATATACCAAAAACCCAGGTTGTCAAATTGGATGTATATATCTATAACTATTATCTATATCTATATCTATATAGCTATAGATAGATAGATAAATAAATAGATATAGATATAGATATCCATTCCTTTATTTGTATGACTTTTAATGACATTTATAGGGCATTTTAGGGCTTCCAAAGCACTTTACATACTTCAATTTATTTGATACTAACAACTCTCTGAGAGATGCTGTGATTAGGTCCATTTTTCAGATAAGGAAATTCAAGTAACTCAGGATAAATTATTTTCTCAGGGCTACATACATAAGAACTATCAAAGTCAGGATTTGAATTGAGGTCTTCTTTGTTACATGTTCCTCACTCTGTACAATTGGCCATCCAGCTTCCTAACCAAATTCAATTGAGGCTGAGCATAGATTACAAAACCAACAGAGGTAAAAATTAAATAGATGTTTCACTAGACAAACAAATGTTTTGAAAATGCACAGTCCTTTCCCCAGTCTTCCATCTTCCACCTATTCCTACTTACTAAATCAAACCTTACATAAAGTATAGCAAATACTGAGTTGTAAAACCCACTGATACCTCCTTCTGGCCACAAAAACAAAATAAAAAACAAAAATAGCTTTAAAACTGGTGCACTAAATTATCCATGAGGAAAAAAAAAACACACCAACAAATCCAGGAATAACAAAGCTCAGTTTACTGTGATTCTTCTCAGAATTCCTTTCCCGGTCTATTAAACTAGAGGTGAAATCCACAAAAAGTGAATAGGATTGTACATTGCATTTTTTCCCAGAAAAGGTACGTCATGCTTTGTAATTCTTTGGCTACACTATTTACTTCTGATCCCTAAGGGGAGAAAAAGGCAACAGAAAACAACTCTCATATCTTGACTGTGATGAAGCAAAGCAAGGAGGTGTTTGCAAAATTCTCTTTTCTACATTGTGAATACTGTCTTTATTCAAAGGCATGTCTTGGACTGTATTTCTTGGGTTCTTTTTTCTTCTGACATAAAGACTTTCCCCATGAAACTCCCAGTGTGATGGATGCCTCATTGTAGTCTGGAGCTGACCCTCCACTCTTATTGGCTATACCAGCAGAGTACAAGTTCAGGCAGGTCCATCCAGAAAGATGAAAGAGTTTTTAATTTTGGATGTAGAGAATGACGTATATGCTGTCTTTGGATAAATGATGAACACTCTGTCCCTTCCAACTCACAATTCTTGACCAGTCTTGCTGAGGTCAGAGAGGTGTTTGTTACTGGACTGTATTCAGAGCCTGTCCAGTTTTCATTGCATTTTAATCAAAGCTATGGCTATTTCATTCCAGATAAATCTCTAGGGTCTGTAACTATTTTCATCCAAATTAACAAGTTCTGTTATAAAATTGTAATTGCACAAGAAAATAATGGCATTTGGTATGATAAATAATTAGGAGTAATCTATCTTCAATTCCTTTTTAAGATGATACAGCCCCCCCCCAAAAAAAGATGATACAGCCCAAAAAGTAGTGGATTTATAGTCAAAACACCTGATTTCTACCTATTTCTGCTACTTATTGATGACCTGACCCTTGGCTGATCACTCACCAGTTCTCAGCTTCCTCATTTGCAAAATAAGGCAGTTGTATTAGATAGCCTTAAGGGGTCTTCCAGCTCCACATTTTTGTGGTTCTTGAGACAAAATTCCTTGAAGGAATGAATATTTTGGAATTTTTCTGAGCTAAACTGCCATCCGTTATGTGCTTTGACAGAGCAGGCATTGGTAAATATTCGATACAAAAATAATGATAGTATAACACAGACTCATCTGTGGGTCTTTAGAGTTTTACAATTGACTTTTCATAATAGGATGAAAAAATATTACCATAGATTTTAGTGATGTTGTGGTTAGAATTTTCACCATATTTTTTGAAAACAGTTATTTGAGGTCATGCTAACCAACCAACAAAAAGGGAAAGGAATTTGTGGTAGCATTAAAATTTTATAATATATAAGATTTTTTCATATACTATGTTATGTGACCCAGCAATACTGTGAGAAAAGGAAGGAGATAGATAGATGATTAAGTACATTTACTAAGTACCTTCTTTGTTAGAGGCACTGGACATTAAGCATTTGAATAGAAGCAAGATTGTCCCTGCCATCAATGAGGTTATATTCAAATTGGGGAAGACCACACACAAAGGGGAAGGAGGCAGGATATGAAAGCAAGTACTACTGTCATTATTGCCCTCATTTTAAGATGAGATGACAAGTTCAAAGAGTTTTAGAATCTTGCCTGTTCATCATTATACAGTAAATCAGAGGAAAGAGAGGGATGCAGGTTATTTCTGATTCTAAATACAATATTCTTTCCTTTATACTAAACTGCATGTAAAGAAGCATTGAAATAAAATAAATTGAATCACAGAATAAAACTACTGATTGTAGAAAAAAGATAATAATCTTTGTTTAGTGGGTTTGAGGATGGGGAGGTAGGCCCCCAGTTGCCAGGCTGATTTTTAGTTGATTTGTATGCTATGTTTGTGGATAGATCATCCTACTTACTTATTTCTGTACCTGAGGTGATAAAACAGCTATCATTATTTCCTTTCTTTTTCTTCTCTTTCTTTGAAAATAGCATTTCCTAAAGTAGTTAATAGAGTAGTACCTCTTATCAGTAATTGTTATGTCTTAGAAATTGAGAAATTGTAGAGATGCCTGGGACAATTATACATACATTCCCCACGCAGAAAAAAAAGACTGAGATCAATACACCCCCCAAAAATCAATGTTTATAATAAATCATTCAATCTCTTAAGAAATATTTTAAAAAGAAAACTAGCTCTCCAGATCACATAATCAATAATGATGATAACATATATATGAAATGCTTTAAAGTTTACATTGTGCTTTCCTCACAGTGAATGATACTGAGAGGGAGACAAGTGAGATTTATAAAAGTAAAGAATGACTTACCCTTAGCCACTCAGCTAGAAGGGACAGAATTTGGACCCTCATCTGTTTCTTTGGGATTGTTTTTTGAGGGCGGAAGACAAGGCAATTGGGATTAATTGACTTGACCAGAGTCAAATAACTAGGAAGCATTAAGTGTTTGAGACCACATTTAAATGCAGGTCCTCCTGACTCCAGGGCTGGTGTTCTATCCACTGGGTCATCTAGCTGCCTCTAAATCTTCATCTTTTTAATTCAAAGTTCAGGACTTTTCCTACCCCCCCTCCCACCTCTAACTTTCTTTGCTCTAAATTTAGCTTGAGATATTTTTTCCTTTGTAAGTCTGACTAGAAATCATTTCATATGATGGAGAAAACACTTGTCTTTCCTAAATAGAACGTAATAGTTTTCCATATGGCATAATGGTCAACAAGGGGAGAAAAACCCCACTGGCAGCTACTGTATGTTCTCCTTCAGCCAAAACTGCTTAGGCATTTGAAGATGCTGATTTTGCAGCAGGCATGTGTTGTGTTCTCCATGATCTTTGTGTGTAGTTCAATTAGCAACTGTGACATCTGCTGTTTGCAACTATAGATTCATTGCAGCCAGCAAGATCTGCCATATAGTTCTGTCTGAAAGCAATACAATTCTGTGTCTCATCTTCTATTTGCTTTACTATCTATTTAACTCCTTTGCTTCTGGCTTCTCCAGGTGAGAAGCTATATAATTTTAAAGTTCTCTCCTCTCCATGCCTCTAAGTAGAGAATTCTCCACTTAAGTCCAGCAATGAGCAGCTCACTGAACTCCACCCCACATCCAGCAGTAAGCAGCCTGTCATCTGACCTCCACTAGAAAAAAAAAATGGCAATAAAAGATAAACACTTGAAGAGTCTAAAATGTGTGGTCTGTAAAGTACTATGAATTCCAGCTGCTCTTTCCTTAAAAGAAAAAAAAAATCAATGATGGTTTCTGTTGTTATATCACTTTTATTTCTGGGTGGTTTACTAGCTTCTCCTCTCCTCTCTACTACAAGAGAGATATCCCCTGTATCAAAGATGTTTTTAAAAAGGAAAAAAGAATTGATTTGAGAAAACTCAACAAACATACCAACTGTATCTGATATAGTATATATGATGCTTCCTACTAAAAGACTCATCATCCCCTCTATCCCTAAAGAGAAGGGAAGGGGATGTTCCAGTTCCTTTTCTGGATGTAATCTGGATCATATTTACAATGTTGGGTTTAGTTTTATTTTTTTAAAATACTGTTTATAGTGTTTTATATTGTTTTCTTGATTCTTCTTAATTTACTCCACATTGTTTCATTTGACTCCCCTTTGTCCCTTAAATTCTTCACATTTACCACTTCTGATACACATTAATATTCTTTCATATTCATGTCCCATAATTTTCTAGTAATTTAACATTTTTTGTTGTTGTTTGCTTGAATTTTATTTTCTTTCTTATTTTTTTCCTTTTTGATCAGATTTTTCTTGTGCAGCAGGATAATTGTATAAAGATGTATGCCTATATTTAATTTACATATATATATTTACCTTGCTTAACATATATTGGATTACTTGCCATCTAGGGGGAGGGGATAGGGTGAAAAGAGAGAAATTGGAATACAAGGTTTTGCAAAGATCAGTGATGACAAATGGTGAAAAATTATCCTTGCATAGGTTTTCCCCCCCTCTGAAGCAACTGGGGTTAAGTGACTTGCCCTGGATCACACAATTAGGAAGTGTTAAGTGTCTGAGGCCATATTTGAAATCAAATCTTCCTGACTTTAGGACTTTAGGACTATACACTGCACCACCTTGATGTCCCCTTGCATAGGTTTTCAAAATAAAAAGCTTCAATAATTTTTTAATTACTCTATTGCCATGCAAAGAATAGGATGGATCTGGGCCAGTGATAATGCCAAATTTTTCTCTGAGATTAATATTCTTTGCATGAAGACTGAACAAGGAATGAAGAAGTTAAATAACTGATTCAAAAGTAGTAGGGAAAGGACAGAGAATGTACACAGGGCTTCTACTGTCCCTCCAGCAATTTAAGCCTTCAATATTGAAAAGTTCCCCCTCATTTGTTATAGTTATTCATTATTAAGCCCAGTCTCCACAGGATCTGGATGCTATGTAGAGAACACTGGCAAGTTGAGAATGAGAACAGCACAGATTAATAAGGAGCTACTGCCAACACACAGACCCTGGCAGTCTGTGAATCTACAAGTGTTTGCGAAGTCTTGACATTCATGGCCAAGACTACAATCCATGTAACTAGCTTGGCCCTGGAAAAATAGTTGATAGAATAAAACACTTTTGCATGTGATTTCTTGGAGCTTGAAGAACATTAGAAGCCAAAAGAACTCATAATCCATAGGTCTCCTGAATTCAAAGACAATATATATCTTGTTTGATCTTCCCTACCATGCCTTTGTCCTCCTTATGTAATAATAAAGGAGAAGGGAGACATCACCCATCTTAAAATAGCTTTACCTACAAAGTTAAGCTATCTGGAGAAGTAACTTAATCTTACATGTTCTTGTGAGTTTTTTTTTTAATTTATTAAAAAGATTCAAAATCTTCCTCCAGTGTCCTACCTTTTAAAGAGCCATCTTCTTACAGCCAAACATTATGAAAACTAGGCACACTGTAATGTAGAACTCTAAGGATTGGAATAGCAGGCTAGAAAATACTCTTATTAATATTCTTATGATAATAGTTTTATATAAGTGATAGAAATAGGATATCAGCTAGCTTTTTCTGAATAAAAGAATATACTTATACTTAATGCATATATTAGAATTAATGTATTGGGGGGGAGAATTAGTATCTTAGGAATACTGCTTTTTGAGTCATTTCTATTCCCAAACTGATAACTTATATTTTTGTCCTTGTTAGAGGTTCTTAACATAGTGAAAAGATGATAATTAGCATTTAGAAAGTTATAATAGAATACAACTTACCCCTTTGTCAGCTTCCACAAATACAGTTCTGATATGCTTGATGGGAGACAAGGCCAAGAGATAAAAAGAAAGGTTTCAGAACACCAAATTTTGGGCATCATCATGCTCTTTAGTATCAATAGCAATGAGCAAGTCACTTGAAGCAGATCATTGTTAACTTCCTGTAGGCTCTTTAACTGTTTCTTTGTAAATCGGAAATTTAAA